>NC_133330.1:324446477-324628977 GCF_042186555.1 Aquarana catesbeiana | reverse complement strand
ACCTCTGCCGAAGCGCCTGCAAAGCGCTTCAGCAGTGGCGCTTTTCGGGCGCATTTAACCCTTTCTTTGGCCGCTAGCGGGGGGTTAAAAGCGCCCAGCTAGCGGCTCGAAAAGCACCGCTAAAACTAGTGGCACTTTACTGCTAACGCAGCCCCCTGGTAGTGTGAAAGGGGTCTAAATCATTACAAAGGAAGCTCTTAGGCTCGATTCACACCTATGCATGTTGCTTTTGAGCGTTTTTGGAGGTTTTTTTTTCATGCTTGCCACGTTTTTGAGCAGCGTTTTTGTAGCGTTTTTGCGGCGTTTTTGCCACGTTTTTGCCGCGATTTGCGTTTTGCGTTTTTTTTTTTTTTTTTTTTTTTTTTTCATTTTTTTTTACAGTCTTAAAAAAAAATTACAAAAAAAAAAAAAATAAAAAAAAAAAAATAAAAAAACGGCAAAAACGCACCAAAAACGCACCAAAAACGCTGCAAAAACGGTGCACTTGCGTTTTTGATGCTTGTCCATTGAAATCCATTACATGCAAAACGCTGCTTTTTGCATGAAAAAAAGTCCCCGACCCTTTCCAAAAACGCAGAGATACAAAAAAGCATTGATGTGAACATGTTCCATAGGAACCCATGTTAAAAAATTCCCGTGCATTTCTGCAAAATGCAAAATGCATCAAAAAACGCGCTAGTGTGAATGGGGCCTTACTAACCTTATGTTTAAAAAAAAAATATTTCAAATGAGCTAAAAATAGTTTGAAGAGTGCAGTCACATGACTGAAATGAAAGATTCTTATGCCTATTACACACAATGAGATTATCGAACGAATGATCGTCCGTTTTTTTGCATGCTAATCACATTTTGAAAATGGAGAGGTTACTAATGTTATGAAAATTCTCATACGACAGAATAAAAATTCGGTAGTGATTTAATGTTTTGTGTATTTGTATTGAATTTTTGGTCAAAAACTGTACTGATTAACCACTTCACCCTCGGAAGATTTACCCCCCCCCCCCCCCTTCATGACCAGGCTATTTTTTTGTGATACGGCACTGCATTACTTTAACTGACAATTGCGCGGTCGTGCCATGCTGTACCCAAATAAAATTGATGTCCTTTTTTTCCCCCCACAAAGAGAGATTTCTTTTGGTGGTATTTGATCACATCTGCAGTTTTTATTTTTTGCACTATAAACAAAAGAAGGCCGACAATTGAAAAAAAACAAAAAAAAAAACAATATTTTTTACTTATAGATCAGCGGATGATGGCGGACATTGGGTCCGCGGGAGCAGCTGATCAGCTTCCTCTGTGTAACATCACAGCATATATATATATATACAGTGGGGACGGAAAGTATTCAGACCCCCTTAAATTTTTCACTCTTTGTTATATTGCAGCCATTTGCTAAAATAATTTAAAGAGGGAGTCCACCTAAAAAAAAAATTATTAAAAGCCAGCAGCTACAAATACTGCAGCTGCTTACTTTTAATAAATGGACACTTCCCTTTCCTGAAGTCCAGCGATGTCGGCAGCCGAAGCCGAGCAATCGCTCGGCTCTCGGCTGCTGCAGCCACCATTCTCTGTGAGGGAATCAGGAAGTGAAGCGTTGTGGCTTCACTTCCCAAGTCCCTACTCCGCATGCATGAGTCGCACTGCGCGTCCTAAGTGGTCCCCGCTATCTCCTGGGACCTGTGTGTTTCCCAGGAGACAGCGGGGGTGGGGGATGGTGTGGGCGTGACTCCCGCAGGAGTCTATGCCAGGAGGTGGGTGCAAATACCTGTAGTAGACAGGTATCTACACCCCCCTCCCCCCTGAAAGGTGCCAATTGTGGCACCGGAGGGGGGGAGGAATCAGATGAGCGGAAGTTCCACTCTTGGGTGAAACTCTGCTTTAAGTTCATTTTTTTCCTCATTAATGTACACACAGCACCCCATATTAACAGGAAAACACAGAATTGTTGACATTTTTGCATATTTATTAAAAAAGAAAAACTGAAATATCACATGGTCCTAAGTATTCAGACCCTTTGCTGTGACACTCATATATTTAACTCAGGTGCTGTCCGTTTCTTCTGATCATCCTTGAGATGGTTCTACACCTTCATTTGAGTCCAGTGTTTGATTATACTGATTGGACTTAATTAGGAAAGCCACACACCTGTCTATATAAGACCTTACAGCTCACAGTGCATGTCAGAGCAAATGAGAATCATGAGGTCAAAGGAACTGCCTAAAGAACTCAGAGACAGAATTGTGGCAAGGTCACAAAACATTTCTGCTGCACTTAAGGTTCCTAAGAGCACAGTGGTCTCCATAATCCTTAAATGGAAGACTTTTGGGATGACCAGAACCCTTCCTAGAGCTGGCCGTCCGGCCAAACTGAGCTATCGGGGGAGAAGAGCCGTCCGGCCAAACTGAGCTATCGGGGGAGAAGAGCCTTGGTGAGAGAGGTAAAGAAGAACCCAAAGATCACTGTGGCTGAGCTCCAGAGATGCAGTCGAGAGATGGGAGAAAGTTGTAGAAAGTCAACCATCACTGCAGCCCTCCACCAGTCGGGGCTTTATGGCAGAGTGGCCCGACAGAAGCCTCTCCTCAGTGCAAGACACATGAAAGCCCACATGGAGTTTGCTAAAAAAACAACTGAAGGACTCCAGGATGGTGAGAAATAAGATTCTCTGGTCTGATGAGACCAAGATAGAACTTTTTGGCCTTAATTATAAGCGGTATGTGTGGAGAAAACCAGGCACTGCTCATCACCTGTCCAATACAGTCCCAACAGTGAAGCATGGTGGTGGCAGCATCATGCCATGGGGGTGTTTTTAAGCTGCAGGGACAGGACGACTGGTTGCAATCGAGGGAAAGATGAATGCGGCCAAGTACAGGGATATTCTGGACGACAACCTTCTCCAGAGTGCTCAGGACCTCAGACTGGGCCGAAGGTTTACCTTCCAACAAGACAATGACCCTAAGCACACAGCTCAAATAACGAAGGAGGAAAAGAGTGAACTCCCAAGGATTGATGCGAAAATTGCCACCATCCCAAAACAGTACAAAGAGAACCTCAAATGACGTGATGACGTACGACCGAACTAAAATAAGGAAGTTGATAGCCAGTAGCCAACAGCTGCCCTAGCGTCGGTTTTAGTCCGTCGAAGTAACATACAGACGACCGGACTCGAGTCCGTCGAAAAGATTTGAAACATGTTTTACTACTAGGTCCGTCTGACTTTTGGGGAAAAAAAGCCCGCTGGAGCCCACACACGATCGAATTGTCCGACGGAGTCCGGTCCGCCGGACCAAGTCTGAAGGAAAGTCCGCTCGTGTGTACGCGGCATAAGCATCATGATGATCCTCTAAGGGTTGAGAAATGTATTTCTGAAAAAGTCATATTTGAGAATAATGTTGGTAATGTGTTTACTAAAAAGGATTGGAGTAGGATGTCTCCAGTGACCACCAGAGGCAGAGCCACAGGGTTGTCCACTGAAAACCTCCTGAGATCTCCCTGTGTTGGAACTAGAGGTTGTCCACGACCGCTCTGGCACAACTCTGGGGGAACAAGGGGGGACTGCACCATACAGAGTGTGTGGGTGCAGACCACCCACCTGGTATGTGACCAGATTGGTGAGCAATTTATTCAACCTGTTAAAGCTGGTAGTATAAAGCTGGGTGTGATGGTAGCGCCACCAGAACAAACTGGTTAAAATAGTGTATTGCTATTAGTGTAAGGCAATAGTGTATTGCCTTATGTGACGAAGCATCGTCCCAATGTGACATGAGTAAACCTGTGCTTGTACAATGTGATACGTATAAAAGATGACAAATGTACAGTATTGGGTAATGAGTCCCGGGTTCCTTTGGTGCCTCTTGGAACAGGTGATGCAGCGAAGCAGAATGCCTGTCAGGGAAGCACCACGGACTGGGAAGCATGGTGCAAGGAAGCAGTCACAACACTAAACAAAGTGACCATGAGTTACAAAGCTATGATGTGCTGTGGCCAACAGAGGGATTGCAGGGCGGCCAGTGGCCAAGGGTGCATTGGCCCCGACAGAGATTGGTCCCCTCCAGTCAGAAGGACTGCATGCATGGCAGTTGTGTTATCCACAGCCCAACCGCTGGAAAATAGTGAGTACAAAAATGGCAATGTGACTTATGACCTGCAGCGGCTCACTGATGCTGTGGCAGAAGGGATAAATGTGAGACGTACGTCTGACAGCGCTCCAGTTGAGCACCAGGCTGTGAAGACAGTTACCACCAGTGAGGTGGCGGTCGCTGTAAATGTCTCTGCTTTTCCTGCTTCAGCGGATGAGCCCCTCCACGTCCTTGATTATGGAAAAGTCCCTAAAAAGGTCTTCTATGTAGATGTGGATCACATTAAGATGACTAATGTATTGCTGAAAATGCTTTAAGTCCAAAAAGCACATTTGCTGTACACTTGGGTGTCTCCACCGTGGTGGGACAAGGTAGTACTGCGTAGTACCAGTAGGTGGAGCCAAGTAGTACAAGCTATGCTTGATGATGTCAATCACGAGAGGAACTGGTTCGTGACATATTTATTAGCAGTGTGGCAAATGGTCTCAAGGTTCTCTGAGAGGGTGCTTCCTGTTACCGGTTTGGATGGAAGGTGCTCAGGAGAACGTTTAAAAACATCAGAGGTATCTCCTCCTGATGCGGTGACTAAAAAAATTCCTGATGGTGCGGTCCGAGGTGCGGCTGAGCAGTGGTCAGTAGAGGGCACGGACACTGCCTCAGCCACTAGACCTCACGTGAAGGAAGGGCCCGAAATAGACGTGGCAGTAGCAGAGATTTTTCCTGTCATTCACAAATGGGTACAGATTAAGGTACCCGGAGACACCGTGGGGGGGAAGCACTGATGGTATTGGAAGTGGCGACCTCAGAATTTGTGAACTGTTGCTGGTTGATACTGGTAACAGGGTTTAATTGCTGTGGGTGACCTCAGAAGAGTTAAACCAAAAAAACCTGTTGTGATGGGAAAAACTGGTATCGGTGAGGGAAAAGGCGGTTCCCCATCAGGCAAGTATTAGGACCAGGTTCCCTATATCAAGAAAGTGAGGGTATCAGGGAAGGCAGAGTTCCCCCGAGAAAGGCAAATAAGCCTAGGAACCACAGAAGAGGGAGAAAGCGTGGGATCCCGTGGAGAGGCAGGGTAGGACTTACCTGGAAGCGCACCCGGAAAAAGGGTTGGGCCTACGTGGCTGACAGCCGGCACAGAGGTGTCCCAACCCTGGTGACGGGTGCTGGTGTTCCTCCCTCCGGATCGAAACAAAGGGGGGGGAAGATGAGAGCCCCTGTCTTGGTGAAAATGAGGGTAAAATGGACACAGGACTCTCAAAGAGGCAGTTTGAGAAGTTCCAGCAGAAGATTTGTGAGCAGAGAAAGCTATGCTTTAAGTTTTCTCTGGATTTTGCAAGTCTGGATTGGGGCTGGAAACTTGAAGACTTCAAAGAGCATTGGGAGGGATGGAGTCTTCAGTCTTGTGTCCGGGCTTTTTAGAAGTTCTGCAGGTTGTGTGTGTGTGTCCAGGTGCACACACTCATTATAAGGCAGATCTGAGCATAGCTCAAAGGAGTTGGTGTTGGAGCAGTTGCTGCGGCCAGGAGGGAGGTGTGCTACTATTTAAGAACCCAGGCAATACCCTTGAGACGGCACTCCATGTGGGAGAGGTTCCAGGTCAGTGGACTGAGCGAGTTGGGCCAGCTGAGAGAGTCGGGGAGACCATAGCTGAGAAAACTGGAAGAGAGAGTCCTGGGGACCAGAGGTAACCGTGAGTCTTGGAAGAGTGTGAAAGCCTGGAGTGTCAGGAGAGCCCCTTCCTAGAGGCCAGGAGTGGGCCTGCGCAGCTTTGTACTGCGACCAAGGCTGAGTGATCCTTGAGACCCAGGTGGCTTGGCATTTTTGTTTGTGTTGTAATTTTTTGGGAGAAGAACCCCTGTGTGGGCAACCCATGCATGTATGAACTTTCATTTCTGTTACTTTCAATAAAAGTGGGCTACTACGCCCTTAAACTGAAGTTCATGTTGGCTGTGAACTCACTGAAAACGCATCTACCACTGAGCTAGATATCCCCCAATGTCAAACACTTTAAAGCAGAGGACCGTCCACCCCTGCAAAAATTAAAAGCCAGCAGCTACACATACTGCAGCTGCTGACTTTTAATAGGACACTTACCTGTCCTGGAGTCCAGCGATGTCGGCACTGCAGCTGATGTTTCCATCAGCTGTCAGGTGCTGCCGCTGCCATTGCCTGTAAGGTATTGAAGCATTACGGCTTCACGCCAGGTTCCTACTGCGCATAGTAAGGAGGAGGAGGGAGCCAAGCTGCTGACGTAATTCGCCACAGCCCGGTCCCGGAAGTGGGGACAGAGTATCTGTCCGCCCCCCCCCCCAAAAGGTGCCAAATGTGGCACCGGAGGGGGGGAGGAGACAAATGAGTGGAAGTTCCACTTTTGGGTGGAACTCCGTTTTCAGTGGCCATAATTCTTCAAAAGGTTGAGCACCCATGCTTTAGGAGATTTACCTAATATATGTGTGCGTGCGTGCGTGCGTGCGTGTAATGAAATGCAGGGTTTTCATTTCTTTGCTCTTTCATTTTCAAATAAAGGATGAAAGTGAATTCAGCAAAATGCTTCGAAAGGCCTGCTTTTGCTTTCATAGCCCACTCCATATGTGGCCTTTGCTGACGTAATTGACGAAAACTCTGTGATGTACGAACCAGTCAACATCATTTGGATGGAAAATGACAACACAGATCGCAGACTCAAACCTAAAAGGTAAGTAACTGTAATTTGTAAGATACATAGGGGATCGATATAAAGCTTCCTGTGACTGGTTGAAGCAGTGTTCAGCCCGATTCTAATTTTGATCCAGGAGTGGGACGGGAAGATCTCATGCCACTGCTGGAACACAGCTCTGTATACTGAATGTAGCGGAGGCTACATACGGTCCCTATAGTGCTCCCAGCAAGCACCCCTGTTAGTGCAGTAAATGGTTTATTTGGACCAGCTTGGCTCTAACAAACTATTTCAAGGGGCTTTAAACTTGGAGTTAGGCTCTGCAATCTGTGAACCGATCTGGGGGTGTCATGAACAATGTGTTGACACCCGCAGCGGTTTGCAGAAGGCAGTGTGAACTGCCTGCGGCAGAGGAGCGATGCGGAAATCAGCGCTGTAATCGCGCTGTTTCCCGCATCGCACTAGTCTGAACCTAGGCTAAGGGGGGATATAATCATCATGTATAAATACATAAGTGGTCCATATACTGAACTTGATGTAGAGTTATTCACTTTAACCTTTTCATGCCAGCGCCTCCCGGTTCTTTCAGAGGTTTATGATGCCGGGAGGCGGTGTGGGGCTTAAGAGCGCGTGACCGCCGTGATTGGCTATCACGGTGGTCACGCAATCCCAGTCGCAAGCAGCGATTGGGAGATTTTGGTTAGGTGTCGGTAACTGTCGGGAGCGTGCAGCGCACGTGCTCGCAGCACAGCTGTTTGACCAGCAATTCACCCAAATATGCAGCCCCTCTGCGCCAAACACCAGGTGCCAAGAGGCCGCATATTTGCGTACGCCTGGCGCATAAGGGTTAAGGTCATCACAGAGGACAAGGGGGCACTTTTTACGTCTGGAGAAAAAGAGCTTTAATCTCCAAATACAGGAAAGCTTCTTCACAGTAAGAGCTGTGAAAATGTGGAATAGACTACCTCAAAAGCTTGTCCTGGCCAACTCAGTGGATTGCTTTAACCACTTCAGCCCTGGACGGATTTATCCCTTTCCTGACCAGAGCACTTTTTACAATTTGGCACTGCGTCGCTTTAACTGCTAATTGCGCGGTCATGCAATGCTGTACCCAAACAGAATTTGCATCCTTTTCTTCCCACAAATAGAGCTTTCTTTTGATGGTATTTGATCACCTCTGCGGTTTTTATTTTTTGCGCTATAAACGGAAAAAGAAAAAAAAATTTGAAAAAAAAAAGATATTTTCTACTCTTTGTTATTAAAAAAATAACAAAAACTCAATTTTAGTCATACATTTAGGCCAAAATGTATTCAGCCACATGTCTTTGGTAAAAAAAATGTCAATAAGCCTATATTTATTGGTTTGCGCAAAAGTTATAGCGTCTACAAACTAGGGTACATTTTCTGGAATTTACACAGCTTTTAGTTTATGACTGCCTATGTCATTTCTTGAGGTGCTAAAATGGCAGGGCAGTACAACCCCCCCCCCCAAATGACCCCATTTTGGAAAGTAGACATCCCAAGGAAATTGCTGAGAGGCATGTTGAGCCCATTGAATATTATTTTTTTTTGTCCCAAGTGATTGAATAATGACAAAAAAAAAAAAATAATTTACAAAAAGTTGTCACTAAATGATATATTGCTCACACAGGCCATGGGCATACGTGGAATTGCACCCCAAAATGCATTCAGCTGCTTCTCCTGAATATGGGGATATCACATGTGTGGGACTTTTTGGGAGCCTAACTGCATACGGGGCCCCGAAAACCAATCACCGCCTTCAGGATTTCTAAGGGCGTAAATTTTTTATTTCACTCTTCACTGCCTATCACAGTTTCGGAGGCCATGGAATGCCCAGGTGGCACAACCCCCCCCCAAATGACCCCATTTTGGAAAGTAGACACCCCAAGCTATTTGCTGAGAGGCATGGTGAGTATTTTGCAGCTCTCATTTGTTTCTGAAAATGAAGAAAGACAAGAAAAGAAAATTTTTTTTTTCTTTTTTCAATTTTCAAAACTTTGTGACAAAAAGTGAGGTCTGCAAAATACTCGCCATACCTCTCAGCAAATAGCTTGGGGTGTCCACTTTTCAAAATGGGGTCATTTGGGGGGGTTTTGTGCCACCTGGGCATTCCATGGCCTCCGAAACTGTGATAGGCAGTGAAGAGTGAAATCAAACATTTACTCCCTTAGAAAGCCTGAAGGTGGTGCTTGGTTTTCGAGGTCCTGTAAGCGGCTAGGCTCCCAAGAAGTCTCACACATGTGGTATTCCTGTACTCAGGAGAAGCAACAGAATGTATTTTGGGGTGTAATTTCACATATTCCCATGGCATGTTTGAGCAATATATCATTTAGTGACAACTTTGTGCAAAAAAAAAAAATGTGTCTTTTTCCCGCAACTTGTGTCATAATATAATATTTTACATGGACTCGACATGCCTCTCAGCAAATAGCTTGGGGTGTCTGCTTTCCAAAATGGGGTCATTTTGGGGGGGGGGGGGGTTGAACTGTCCTGGCATTTTATGCACATTTAGAAGACAAAGCCCTTTCTGACACTTTTTATTTACATGAAAAAATTATTTTTTTTTGCAAGAAAATTACTTTGAACCCCCAAACATTATATATTTTTTTTAAAGCAAATGCCCTACAGATTAAAATGGTGGATGTTTCATTTTTTTTTTTTTTACACAGTATTTGCGCAGCGATTTTTCAAACGCATTTTTTTGGGAAAAAACACACTTTTTTAAATTGTAATGCACTAAAACACACTATATTGCCCAAATGTTTGATGAAATAAAAAAGATGATCTTAGGCCGAGTGCATGGATACCAAACATGACATGCTTTAAAATTGCGCACAAACGTGCAGTGGCGACAAACTAAATACATTTTTAAAAGCCTTTACACGTTACCACTTTAGATTTACAGAGGAGGTCTACTGCTAAAATTACTGCCCTCGATCTGACCTTCGCAGTGATACCTCGCATGCATGGTGCAATTGCTGTTTACATTTGACGCCAGACCCACGCTTGCGTTCACCTTAGCGCGAGAGCAGGGGGGGACAGAGGTGCTTTTTTTTTTTTTTTATTTATTTCCTTTATTATTTTTTTGCTTTTTTATCTTATTTTTAAACTGTTCCTTTCATTTTAATTTTTTTTTAATAATTTTTATTGTTATCTCAGGGAATGTAAATATCCCCTATGATAGCAATAGGTAGTGAAAGGTACTCTTTTTTTTTTTAATTGGGGTCTATTAGACCCTAGATCTCTCCTCTGCCCTCAAAGCATCTGACCACACCAAGATCGGTGTAATAAAATGCTTTCCCAATTTCCCAATGGCGCTGTTTACATCCGGCGAAATCTAAGTCATGAAATGCTCGTAGCTGCCGGTTTCTTAGGCCATAGAGATGTTTGGAGCCACTCTGGTCTCTGATCAGCTCCATGGTCAGCTGGCTGAATCACGACTGCATTCTCAGGTTCCCTGTTGAGACAGGAGAGCCAGAGAAAAACACGGAAGACGGTGGGGGGGGGGCATTCCCTCCCACTACTCGTAAAAGCAGTCTAGAGGCTAATTAGCCGCTAGGATTGCTTTTACATGAAAGCCGACCACTGGCTGAAAAGAATGATACCAAGATGATACCTAAACCTGCAGGCATCATTCTGGTATAACCACTCAAAGTCGTGAATGGCGTACCTGAAGACAAAAAAATGGTTAACAATAAAACACAGTAAACGGTAAAGTATAAAAAATTGCATACCTGAAAAGCAAACATGATAAAACATAATAACAATAAAACATTGCAGAATAGAATACAGTAAAAAAGAGCAGAACAATAGAGAGAGAATAGAGAGAGAGAGAGAGAGAGAACAATAAAACGATAACTATTTTTTTTAATTTTATATATATATATATTTTTTTTTTACACTTTTTTTTGTAACTAACTTTTGTAACTGTAACCGGTTCCAGGTTCGGGTCCCTCAAAATGCGATGGCATCTTGGGAGACCCTGTGAAATGGCACCTAGTCTGTGCAATGCTGTACCCTACGCTAATACTCAACTAGTGAATGGTAGCGTTCAAAACATTCACCAATGCAAAGACCAGGATTGTCAGGACAGGAGGGACAATAATAGCGGGTGTCACGCCTATATCCGCGCTTGCTGCAGACACGACATCTTTTTTGGGGGGGTTCGTTGGGTAGGGGTACTCGGGAGGACATAAAGAAAATGCCTCTCATGCAGCCGACTGCATTTGGTTGGGGATGTGAATGGGGGAAGTACGGGCGCTGCAGAAGTGGTGGGTTCCCAATTAGGATTGGCGAATGCAGCAGGAAGGGCATTATGGGCACGACGAGCCTGTGTTTGTCTTCTTCTTGGTGGCAGCGGAACACTACTTGTGCTTGCCACCTCACCAGCTTGAACTGCATTATGGGACTCGCCACGTCACCAAGTGTTACTGCAATGCTGGTTTGACTACGACCGGGGTGTACTAGGCCGCTGGTGCTTGCCAGTTCACCAAAACGCTACCGAAAAAACTGTTAGCGATCACAGGGATCAGGCCTGACTCTGCGAATGCTGCAGTTATGCGTTTAGTGTTTTGTAAGTGACAGTGATTGATCAATACTGCACTTTGGTGGGCTGGGCGGAGGGGCAAAACGCAGGTGCTAGCAGGTATCTGGGCTGATTCCGCTAACACTGCGTTTTTGGGAACCCTAAACTGCTGGGGACGCTAGTATAGATCTGATCGGATCAGTTATTGATCCATTCAGATACTATACCACCAAGGGAGGTGTACAGTGCGTGCTTGGGTGTTATCGCTACTGGCACTAACCTGACGCTGTCTGGGGCTGGTGCTTGCCAGTTCACCAAAACGCTACCAAAAAAACTGTTAGCTATCGCAGGGATCACGCCTGACTCTGCGAACGCTGCAGTTATGCGTTTTAGTGTTTTGTAAGTGTCAGTGATCGATCGATACTGCACTTGGGTGGGCTTGGCTGGGCCGAGCGGAGGGGCAAAACGCAGGTGCTAGCAGGTATCTGGGCTGATCCCGCTAACACTGCATTTTTGGGAACCCTAAACTGCCGGGGACGCTAGTATAGATCTGATCGGATCAGATATTGATCCATTCAGATACTATGCCAGGGAGGTGTACGGTGCGTGCGTGGGTGTTAGCGGTACTGGCGCTAACTTGAAGCTGCCTGGGGCAACGCAGACCCTATCTGACCCTAAAACCTAAGTTATATCACCGCCGGGCGATTAGGGGGCTAAACCTTTATTCGGTAATAAATGGCGGGTGCCCTGACACTATAAAAAATAAACGAACTAACCAGCGTCACCCGAAACACTTATACGGTGATCACTGGTGAAAGGGTTAACTAGGGGGCAATCAAGGGGTTAAAACATTTATTAGGTAGTATATGGGGTTCCCTGACACTATAAAACGCTGACGGCGTACCTAAATATTTACCTCCCTAACTAGCGTCACCAGTGACACTAATACAGCGATCAGAAAAACGATCGCTTAGTGACCCTGGTGACAGGGGGTGATCAAGGGGTTAAAACTTTATTAGGGGGGGTTAGGGGGGTACCCTAGACCTAAAGGGGGATAATACTAACTGCCCTACCACACTAACTATCACAAACTGACACCAATGTAGTAATCAGAAAAAAAAAAAAAACTGCTTGGTGTCAGTGTGACCGGGGGAGGGGGGGGTGATTGGGGGGTGATGGGGGGTGTAATGTATGCCTGGCGTGTTCTACTGTGTGTGTAGTGTTTGTGCACTCACTCGGATGTCTTCGCTCCTCGGCGCCGGAGCGGAAAATACAAAGCCGAGGAGAGATGACATCATTTCCTCTGCTGCTGTTTACTATACAGCAGCAGAGGAAGAATCTGATTGGCTGGGAGCGATCGCGAGGGGGGCCACGATTGGATGGTCTCACCCTCACCTCACCTCACCTTGGGCACCGGGGGGGGGTCCGATCGGACCCCCCGCCCGCGGGAGGCAGATCACATACCAGGTACGTGATTTTGCCTGCCCGTGCCATTCTGCCTCAGTATATCTGCGTTAGGCGGTCGACAACTGGTTCAAAAAAGGCCTGAATTCTTTCCTAAATGTACATAATATAATTGGATACTAACATTTATAGGTGAAATTGATCCAAGGAATATCCGATTGCCTTTCGGAGATCAGAAAGGAATTTTTTTCCCCTTCTGGAGCAAATTGGATCATGCTTTGCCTTCCTCTGGATTAACTGTGGGTATAGGATTGTGTATATAGGATTGCATTTTTTTTTTCCTTTTTCTTGGTTGGTTGGACTAGATGGACTTGTGTCTTTTTCAACCAGATTATGTAACTAAGTTATTACCAAGTATAAATTTATAGTTTATTTTCAATGTTCTTTTACAGGGTCATTCCTTTTTCGCAAACTAAGGTTTTCTTAGATGAGAAACATCGAGAAATCACCATCGCCTTAGCCAATGGTAAACTTCACTGGTTCCGAACCTGTGAAACCTGAGACTGCCAGCATATGGATTTCACACTATGGAATGCACTGAGTGAACTGAGCACAATCTACAATTCTGGCATCATATACAGTATCTCACAAAAGTACACCCCTCACATTTCTGTAAATATTTTATTATATCTTTTTATTTGACAACACTGAAGAAATGACACTTTGCTACAATGTAAAGTAGTGAGTGTACAGCTTGTATAACAGTGTAAATTTGCTGTCCCCTCAAAATAACTCAACACACAGCCATTAATGTCTAAACCGCTGGCAACAAAAGTGAGTACCCCCCTAAGTGAAAATGTCCAAATTGAGCCCAAAGTGTCAATATTTTGTGTGGCCACCATTATATTCCAGCACTGCCTTAACCCTCTTGGGCATGGAGTTCACCAGATCTTCACAGGTTGCCACTGAAGTCCTCTTCCACTCCTCCATGAGGACATCACGGAGCTGGGGGATGTTAGAGACCTTGCGCTCCTCCACCTTCCATTTAAGGATGCCCCACAAATGCTCAATAGGGTTTAGGTCTGGAGATATGCTTGGCCAGTCCATCACCTTTACCCTCAGCTTCTTTAGCAAGGCAGTGGTCATTTTGGATGTGTGTTTGGGGTCGTTATCATGTTGGAATACTGACCTGCGACCCAGTCTCTGAAGGGAGGGGATCATGCTTTGCTTCAGTATGTCACAGTACATGTTGGCATTCATGGTTCCCTCAATGAACTGTAGCTCCCCAGTGCCGGCAGCACTCATGCAGCCCCAGACCATGACACTCCCACCACCATGCTTGACTGTAGGCAAGACACACTTGTCTTTGTACTCCTCACCTGGTTGCCGCCACACGCTTGACACCATCTGAACCAAATAAGTTTATCTTGGTCTCATCAGACCACAGGACATGGTTCCAGTAATCCATGTCCTTAGCCTGCTTGTCCTCAGCAAACTGTTTGCGAGCTTTCTTGTGCATCATAGTTACATAGTAGGTGAGGTCAAAATAAGTAAGAAGTCCAACCCATGTGTGTGATTATATGTCAGTATTACATTGTACCCCTGTATGTTGCGGTCATTCAGGTGCTTATCCAATAGTTTCTTGAAACTATCGATGCCCGCCGCTGAGACCACCGCCTGTGGAAGGGAATTCCACATCCTTGCCACTCTTACAGTAAAGAACCCTCTACGTAGTTTAAGGTTAAACCTCTTCCTGGGCTCTTCTGGCTGCACAAATCAGGATTCCTGACCTGTGCCGACAACTCAAGTAGACCCTGAGCGTCTGAACTACCTCTAGAGTAGGTAGCGATCTTTCTCCTGCCGATTGTGGATTAGAAGAAAAAAAAAAGCAAGACACTGTCCTGATTCAAGTGAAAACTAGAAACCACTCTAGGCAATAGAGATGGATTAAGATGCAACACCACCTTACGATGTGCGACCGAGAACTGCTCCTTGCATGAAAGAGCCGCCAGCTCTGACACTCCACTTAGTGAAGTGATAGCAACCAAAGAAGCCATCTCCTGAGATAAGGGACTAACAGTCTCCCAATTGGTTAAAAAAATGGCCTCTGCAAAGACAGCCAAGAGCGAATCCCAGTCCCAAGAACACAAAAATGGCCTGACATGTGGGACCATCTATGCTTCACGCCGTATGAAGTATGAATCCAGGAGTGAGAAACAATGGCCCCCGGAAAAAATGGATAGGGAAGAACTTGAACCCTTATTGGCACTTAAGGCCAATCTCCTTTCCCCTACTGATTGGAGAAAGATAAGAAAATGTCCCACTCCTGTTCCTGTGAGCGCCACTTCCTGGCTTCCCCCAGGAAAAAAATAGGTCCCGCTGGACTGGGAGTGTTCAAGGAGCGATCCCCGCAAGACTCGCTATGTCAGCGTATCAAGCCCTCCTAGGCCAATTCGGCTAACACTATTATCAGTGTTACCACCTCCCGGATTCTTCGCAAAAGTGCAGCTCCGCCAAAGGGAGCACCTCCCAGATCTATGATAGCAAAAGATATTACATTTCCGTGACTGGGAGAATATTCTGAAGGGAGCTAGGACTGGCCCTGAGCTGGAGTTTAAGGGCTACCGAATATCCATTTACCCTGACTTCTCGGCTGCCACTCAGAAACAGAGGGCCTCATTTCAACCAATAAAAAAGCGTCTTAGGGATCTTAACTTGATCTACAGTATATTATATCCTGCTAAACTGCGCATTTTGGAAAATGGAAAAGCCTACTTTTTTACTACTCCTACTGAAGCTTCAGAATAGCTGGATGCCCGCAGGGCGGAGCTTCTTGTCGTCCCCCCTGACCACCTATAAGGAAGCGATAGATGGGAGAAAAGGGACTTTGAAAGTGCCTGCTGTTTTTTTTTCTCTCTTTCTTTTTCTCTCCCCTGGATAAGTATATGTTTTTTGGCTTCTTTCCCCTTCTTTATTTTATTTTTTTTTTACATTTTCTCCCTTGGGTAACATTCTGCCTGGGATTCACAACCATTTGTTGTATTTTTCCCTGGCAGCTCAGAAACCTGATTGAGATGCTATAAACCCATATAGTATTTGCTGCTTGCATATAATTATTCCATGTTGGGAGCAGTGGAGGTGCGTCCATAAGGGCGCATGGGCGCCACCCCCTCTCTCCAGCCACCCCTCTAGCACCATTGCATTAATTTTTTTTGAAGCACCTGATTAGAGCCATAGGCGTCAAAAAAGGTGACCTGCGAGCGCCATGCTGGGCGCTCGCAGGTCACTCAGCTGTGTTAGAAAAGCGAACGAATATTTGCTTTCCTAACATTAAACCGCCTCTCCGCCAATCAGGTGCTCGGATCTGTTACTCGTCATCTGATTGGCTGAAACGACATGCGCTGTGATTGGACACCTATCAGGCATCCAATCATAGCAGAGGACGGGAAGAGAGGACGGGAGAAGACATTAAGGAGCTGTCCCACCGCCACAGAGACAGGGTAAGTACAGACGGCGGGAGGGGGGCACACTGGCAGCATTTGATATTGCACAGTGGCTGCATTTGATGGGGCACAGTGAGGCTGCATTTCATGGGGCACAGTGAGGCTGCATTTCATGGGGCACAGTGAGGCTGCATTTCATGGGGCACAGTGAGGCTGCATTTCATGGGGCACAGTGAAGCTGCAGTTGATGGGGCACAGCGAGGCTGCAGTTGATGGGGCACAGCGAGGCTGCAGTTGATGGGGCACAGCGAGGCTGCATTTTATGGGCACAGTAATGCCCCGTACACACGGTCGGATTTTCCGATGGAAAATGTCCGATCGGAGCATGTTGTCGGAAATTCCGACCGTGTGTGGGCTCCATCGGACATTTTCCCTCGGATTTTCCGACACACAAAGTTGGAGAGCAGGAGATAAAATTTTCCGACAACAAAATCCGTTGTCGGAAATTCCGATCGTGTGTACACAAATCCGATGGACAAAGTGCCACGCATGCTCAGAATAAATAAAGAGATGAAAGCTATTGGCCACTGCCCCGTTTATAGTCCCGACGTACGTGTTTTACGTCACCGCGTTTAGAACGAACAGATTTTCCGACAACTTTGTGTGACCGTGTGTATGCAAGACAAGTTTGAGCCAACATCCGTCGGAAAAAATCCTAGGATTTTGTTGTCGGAATGTCCGAACAAAGTCCGACCGTGTGTACGCCCTATAAGGCTGCATTTGATGGGCACAGTGGCTGCATTGGATGGGCACAGTGGCTGCATTGGATGGGCACAGTGGCTGCATTGGATGGGCACAGTGGCTGCATATGATGGTCACAGTGGCTGCATAAGATAGGCACAGTGGCTGCATAAGATGGGCACAGTGGCTGCGATTGATGGTACAGTGAGGCTGCAAATGATGGTTTTTTTTTCCAGAATTTTTCAGTTTGCATATGATGGTCACAGTGGCTGCATAAGATAGGCACAGTGGCTGCATAAGATGGGCACAGTGGCTGCGATTGATGGTACAGTGAGGCTGCAAATGATGGGTTTTTTTTCCAGAATTTTTCAGTTTGTTTGCGCCCCCCCCAAAAATGTTGAGCACCAGCCGCCACTGGTTGGAAGCCTGCAGACTGTTCTTTATACTGCAAAAGGTTTTCTTGTTTTATATTTTTTTGACTGAGAAACTGTTCCTGGACTGGGTCCTGTGTGAGTACATTAAGTCACACATCCGTTACCTCTTTTGATACATGGTTATGAGAGCAAAGTGCCTGGCATGTTGGGGCTGGGAGCGGGTAGGGGTGGAGGGGGGATTGGGGAAGTTTTCATTGTTGGTGAAAATGTATTTGTGTCTGGCTGGGATTATCTATATTCAGTGTGGGTGCAACAAGTCCTATACAGTTATGCTGCTACTATGCTCTGTATGTGCGGGAGGGGAACTAGTTTGGCTCCCTGTGTGCTAGGGGGGAGATCCCCTGTTTAATGCTCCCTGGCCATGGAGGTGAGTCCAGTGCCCCGTACACAGGGTCGGATTTTCAGACGGAAAATGTTCGATGGGAGCTTGTTGTCGGAAATTTCAACAGTGTGTAGGCTCCATCGGACATTTTCCATCGGAATTTCCGTCACATAAAATTTGAGATCTGGATCTCAAATTTCCCGACAACAAAATCCGTCGTAAAATCCGATCATGTGTACACAATTCCGGCGCACAAAGTTCCACGCATGCTCGGAATCAAGCAGAAAAGCCGCACCAGCTATTGAACTTCATTTTTCTCTGCTTGTCGTACATGTTGTACGTCACCGCGTTCTTGGCGATCGGAATTTCAGACAAGATTTGTGTGACCGTGTGTATGCAAGACAAGTTTGAGCCAACATCCGTCGGAAAAAAATCCATGGATTTTGTTGTCGGAATGTCCGATCGTGTGTACGGGGCATTAGGGTTTTGGCCTGGAATGTCAGAGGCCTTAATTCCAAATTTAAATGCTCATTGATTTTTGACTATATAAAAAAAGTATAAACTGCATTTAATCCTTCTGCAGGAGACTCATTTACAGGGTTCCAGGGTTCTCTCTCTAAAAAGGGCACATATTGCTGGAGCTTACCATGCCAGTTTTTCTTAATATGTTAGGGGGGTTTCTACACTGGTCACAAACGCTATGCCCATCTCCATACATGCAGTTAAGACTGATGTTAAGGGGAGATATGTTATACTGGTCGTGCAGGTGATGAACAGGTACATGACGTTTGTAAATTTATATGTGCCTCTTCCCTTTTCGCTATCACATTTGAATGACACGTTGCGGGCCACATATGAGATAGCGGAAGGGAAGATTTTCATTTTGGGGGATTTTAATGCAGTGGCGGACTCAGCCATGGACCAGCTGGGTGCATCATCTGGGGCACCAGCCCCCTTGGCGGGATGGCTGTCTACACATGGGTTTAGGGATTCCTGGCACTTTCACCATCCTGATACTAAGGAGTACTCCTGTTATTTGGAAACGCACAAGACGCTCTCCAGAATATACACTATCCTGGCTGAGGGGGAGGTTATGGAGCTGGTCGGGGGGGTATCCTACCCACCTAGAGCCCTGTCTGACCATTCTCCCATGTTGCTGAAACTCAATCTGGGGCCAAAGCCGGGGATCCGTCACTGGCAGATGGAGGCTAGTTGGCTACAAGAGGAATACGTGACGATTAAGTGTACTGAGGCCATTAATCACTTCTGGGCTGAAAATGGAAATACTGAGTCTCCTCTTATCCAATGGGAGGCCTTAAAGGCCACTCTGAGGGGGGTGCTTATGGTGAAGGTAAGCAGGTTCAAAAAACAGTTAGCCTCTACAGTGCAGGATAGGGAAACAGAAGTACCACTAGCAGAAGCAGAATATGTCCGGGAGCCCACTAGAAAGAGACTGCTGACCCTACAGGAAAGAACTAGGGAATACCGTACGGTTTTGACTGACCAAACTACAAAACTTAGACTCGCAGTGTCACATCTTTGAGTTCAGGGAAAAGAATAGCAGGCTCCTGGCATACCTGGCAAGGCCAGAATACGTCCCTGTGTATATTAGAAGCGTATATGACAGGCAGGGGTCTGAGATTTGTGACTTGGCTGGAATCCTATGAATCTTTGCTCAATTCTATAAGCAACTTTAGGTGTCCTGTCCTGCTGCGGGGGGTGAAGTATTAGAGACTTACCTGGCTGATACTGACCTGCCTATGCTGACAAACGAAGACAGTGCTGCTTTAGAAGCAGATATCACTGTAGAGGAAGTGGAAGGGGCGATCTCTTCCTTTGCGCCTCGGAAATCTCCAGGTCTTGATGGTCTCTCCTCGGGGTGTTACCGCACTATTAGATGTGATCTAGCGCCTCGCCTGCTGCAAATGTTTAATTCAGCTAGGTCGGATGGTAGATTGCCACCCTCTATGAGGAAAACGTTGGTCGTTCTGCTCCCAAAAGGTGGGAAGGATCCTCAGGAGTGTGACTCTTATTGTCCGATCTCGCTGATGAATGTGGATACCAAAATTCTGGCTAAAATTATTGCAGGGAGGTTACAAACAGCTATCCTAAAATTGGTGGATGCGGACCAGACAGGATTGATCCAGGGGAGATGTGCACATGAGGAACATTAGGAGACTCTTTGTGAACCTCCAGACTGTACATGACAACTCTGGGACAAGAGTAGTAGCCTCCTTAGATACAAAAAAGGCTTTTGACTCAGTAGATGGTTTTGGACCTGTCTTCATCTCTTGGGTGCGGCTGCTGCACACAGATCCACTGGTCAGAATAAGGGTTAATGGTATTATCTCAGACCCTTTCCCTATATCCAGGGGAACCAGGCAGGGGTTCCCGCTGTCACCCCTTCTGTTTGCTCTGGCCATAGAGCCCCTGGCAGTAAAGCTGAGATCTACTCCTACTCTGTCGGGTCTGCAAATTGGGGAGTTTGAAGAACGGGTGTCTCTCTATGCAGATGACATGCTTTTGTATCTGCAGGATCCGGGACCCTCGCTTTCAGGGGGCCTTTAGGCAGATTCAGGAATTTGGAGATTACTCCGGATTTCAAATTAATTGGACAAAATCGCCCATTTTTGTCATAGATGATGCAGTGGTTCTCCCATCTGAATGTCCCATTCCTTTGTCTACTTATTTGAAATATTTAAGGATTTTGGTACAGCTCCCTATTTCACAGTTTCTGGAGACTAATCTGTCACCAATTATCAGGGCCTTTAGAGAGAAGGTACAGAAATGGCGGAATTTGCCGATCACATTGATGGGACGAATAAATTTGTTTAAGATGATTTTTCTCCCTAAATTTCTCTACATCCTCTCGAACTCCCCAGTCTTTGTGACATTGCAGATTTTCAGGAGCCATTGACTCCATTATTGTGGGATTTCTGTGGGGATCACCAGCCCCCAGACTCTCTCTAGCTGTTCTAAAATTACCAGTTACAATGGGGGGGTTGGCCCTTCCGGACTTGTGCTCTTATTTTTTTGCATCACAATTGTCCTTTCTACACTGGCGAATTTTTCCCCGGACACCCAATGCCACTACTCTATTGGAAGCAGCGGTTGCCACCTCACAAAGAAACCCTACTAAATATGATCTACAGGAAGGGGATCCCGGGGAGGAAGGGGGGATCAGTCATGGCGCTTCCTGGTAAAATATTCCATCTCTGTTCCCAATGGAGGAAGGATGGGCCCCTATGGCTATCCCCAAATAACCCTTTGTGGTGTAATAAATCCTTGGAGGAATTGTTTCAATTAACAGACGAACAGATATGGGCAAAGTATGGTATAAAATATTTACACCATATATGCCAGGGCAACGGAATGTCCACTTTTACACAACAATTTGGAATACCCATGACGTGGCATTTCCACTATGCCCAGCTGCATCATGCAGCGGTGGCTCAGTTTGGGAACGGAGAGCCCCAAGTACAGAACACGGAGCTGGAGACGGTTCTAATTGACCCGGATCCAACTAAACTAATTTCTAGATACTATAAGGCAGTGGGTCCTGGGAACTCAGGGTTGCTATCCAAGGCCAGGGCTCAGTGGGTGACTATTGCGCCGAAGTTATCCAAGGAGATATGGCAGGAAGTTCTGGATACTTATCTTGTATCTGTCATCTCTTCTACGGATAAGAAGATTCAACTTCAAAACCTTCACCAAATGTACTACACGCCAACTAGACTATACCAAATGAGTAGGAGGGACTCCGCAGTCTGTCATAAATGTATGGGGGCGGAAGGGACCTTCATCCATATGGTGTGGGAATGCCCTAGAATAAGACTGTTATGGTCTCAAGTGACTGAATTTATTTCTGATAACTTTGGACTTCCTAATATCTGTTCTCCCTTGCGTTGCCTCCTAGGGGTCTTTGACCAGGAGGAGATGAATGCATACACTAAACTGTTCGTTAGGATCCTACACTTTGGTGTAAGAAAACTGATAGCCAGGCCCTGGATTTATGGAGAGCAATTGACAGTAGGGATGTGGATAAAAAGTAGTAAATGCTATAAATTTACTTTTATATAGGATGACGTACAGTGCCTTGCAAAAGTATTCACCCCCCTTGGCTTTTTACCTATTTTGTTACATTACAGCCTTTAGTTCAATGTTTTTTTAATCTGAATTATATGTGATGGATCAGAACACAATAGTCCAAGTTGGTGAAGTGAAATTAGAAAAATATATACATAAAACTATTTTTCAGAAATAAAAAACTGATAATTGGGATGTGCATATGTAGTCACCCCCTTTGTTATGAAGCCCATAAAAAGCTCTGGTGCAACCAATTACCTTCAGAAGTCACATAATTAGTGAAATGATGTCCACCTGTGTGCAATCTAAGTGCCACATGATCTGTCATTACATATACACACCTTTTTGAAAGGCCCCAGAGGCTGCAACACCTAAGCAAGAGGCACCACTAACCAAACACTGCCATGAAGACCAAGGAACTCTCCAAACAAGTAAGGGACAATACAAAAATCAAAATTAATAATGCGCCAACCAGAAGGCAGAGCAGCCAACACCACAATCAGACAAAATTGTAGGAAGATATAAAAATAAGTGTGGCGCTAAAAGGTGTCCTTTATTGGGCAAAGCCAAACAGAATGATGTCTGGAGGGCAATATGCACAACAAAGAATATTAATGAAAATAGATCCTATAGGAACTGTAAGTTGACACTAACAGAAACAGGTAAATAGTCCGAACCGCAAGGTATATGGATAGGATCTATAAGTGAATCTTATATAAAGTATTGTGGCCCCTGAGGTGAAACAGTAGACAAAACAATACATGTGCATGTGTTCAAAAAAGAAAACAATATAAGAAGAACCACAAAAAATAATAAGAACCACAAAAAAATAAGGGGAAGTGGTTCTATACATGAGAAAAAATGTGAGAGTTTTGCACGTCACAAAAGTGTTTAGCACACAGAAAATTAGTTATGTGAAAAGAAAAAAACTATAGTGCAACAGAAGGTCCATCCAGAACTCATATGTAAATAAAACTAGTGACTCAAAGTCCGAATGATATAATCAAGGACGATCAACGGCCGCCAAGATCTATGTTGGAAGACCAATGGATCCAAGGATGGTATCCGTAAGATACGGTAATGAGAATCTGTGTGTAAGGTGTAGGCATATATACCCTTACCGGAGGTGGTGGACTCCCAGTCAGCGACTTGGGAGTCAGACGGGCTTGTATTGAAGCAGGAGGGGGTAGCTCCTGGTTCCCAGCAGCTGGAGATGATGGAGGAATAGCCACACTCACCAACCCGATCACTCTGATCTCCCCAACCTATCGCTTCCAAGATGTCAATGGTAGGTGCTTGTTGTAGATCCAACTTCATAGGCAGGATGTCAATCCTCAAAGTTAAAGGGAAAAAAACGGAGGCTTCCCCATAGTGTAAATTGGCTAAGAACCAGCTTTTATTAAAACAAAATAATAAAAACACTCTGGCTCTTCAAAAAAACGAACAGAGAAAATAGCGCTAAAATTCAAATGGTGGCAAGACAGGCATAACAAACCCTACGCGTTTCGTCCTATGGGACTTCGACTGGGGTATATGCCCGTTTGCCACTTGTGCCTGTATATATATAGAAACTAATAATAATCAAAAGATAACAGCTGTTCACGCCATGTAGACCGTCATTTCCGGATTGCGGGAAAATGGCGTCCGCATCCATCATGGTCCAATCACAGTGATGCTAAAATCGGTCTGTGACCAAGCCTCATTATGGATAACCCAATCAAACTGGTACCGGATAATGCGTCACCAAAAAGTTAGCGATGGAAAAGTCACCTGATATCCCCCCTCCTATAGGGCATCGGGACGGGTAATACGACATCCAGTCAAACACGTCTATACCCTCAACCTATCACAAGCAGCAGGGATGGAGTGTAACCTCCAATCCGGGAGTATGGTGAAGACGTGTGACGTCACTCCGGCGTACGGCCGGAAGTGACAGAGACGGGAGCGATAGTGAAACGCAAATGCGTACCACGTCTCGTTGTAATGGGCATAAATGAGCGGAAATACTCGAACTTGGAGCGCAATGTGGTCCAACTGAAACCATAGAAAAATAAAAAACTATAAGTATCTTTGGGGACGCTGACATGGCACGAACATTGTTAAATTCAGCAACCAAAACAATTATGCAAAGAAAGTAGACAGCGTACTACATCACTACAAACAATAATAAAATTTATAAATCACTGTCATAATATCTAGAAGTTCCTATATAACTGAAGAGGGCATCTATACGTGAGAATACCCAAAAAAGTAAAAGTAAAAAGTAAAAAAATGAGCCAAGTAGTCTGAAAAGGTTACAATAAATGAAGAGAGAGAAACCATAATATAAATAGAATAGGTTAGAGGAAAACACCTATGAGTAATTAAAATTGACTTGATTGGATAGCAACAAGCCAAATGAGACTTCAAGACTAAGTATCAAATATGCAAATATGTTAAACTTAGGGATCATTTATCTCCTCCATACTTAAAACATCATAATACAAAAATGATAAAAGATAATACGGGACTAACCTAGTACCCTGAAAAGAACAATAATCTAAAAGGGCATTAAGCCTGATTAATAAAAGAATTTATGTCCCATTCAATGTTGAGGCCAAATGGCGAATAGCACTTTAATTGGTGTATCCAAAAAGTTTCCAGTCTAGATACACCCCTCTTCATGGATTCACCCCTCCAATGTGGGGTGAATTTATCGATAACTTGGAACTGAGTTCCATTAGGATTTTGATCATGACAATGCCGAAAATGTTTGGGTACACTATGGTTTGTAAGGCCTTTTTTAATATTAGCTATATGCTCATTCCCTCTAACTGCAAAAGTACGTATAGTACGCCCCACGTACTGTTTTTTACAAGGACACGTGATCAAATAGACCACGTATCTAGTATCACATGTCAGAAAATGTTTAATTCGGTACTCTTTCCCAGTGGCAGTGGAGACAAATGTCTCAGTCTTCCTCTGTCCACAAATGTTGTGTATACAAACGTTACATCGCTTGCAGGGGAAATAACCCTTCATATTGTGGAAGAAGGAACGAAACACCGGGGGATCAGTGATATTAGGGGCAATTTGATTTTTAATAGAAGGGGCCCCTCTATAAATGACACCACCTTGCTCAGGAAGAACGGGTCCTAGTATTGGGTCATTTTTAAGAACTCTCCAGTGTCTCGCTACAATTTTTTTGATCTGTCTATGTTGTATGGAGAAATTAGTTAGGAGGGACCACTTATGTCTGTTATCGGGACCGCTTTTAGGTTTAACAGCTAACAAAGATTCTCTGTTTATCTGAGCAACCTTATTAATTTCACTGTCGATTTCACTGGGATCATAACCTCTATCTACAAATCTGGACTTCAAAATCTGTGTTTGATGAAGGTAGTCCGTGAGAGTGCTACAATTACGTCTGATCCGTGTAAACTGGCTCCGTGGTACAGATTTTAACCAGGTAGCATGGTGACAACTATCGACCGGAATGTAACCATTCCGGTCGGTGGGTTTGAAGAACGTCTTGGTCTCCAAACGGTTGTCAACTAATGATATCTCAAGATCCAAAAAATGAATCGCAGAAGAGCTGACCTCATACTTCAGCTCTATTCCGATGTCATTATCATTTAAACTGCATAAGAAATCTTGCAGAGATTGGATGCTACCCTTCCATAAGAGGAGGATGTCGTCTATGTACCTCACCCAGAGAGCTAACTCCGGGGGGTCAAGAGCATAGACGACATCCTCCTCCCAACGGGCCATAAAAATATTGGCCAGGCTAGGGGCGAACTTCGCGCCCATAGCCACTCCCTTCTGTTGGATAAAAAAATCACCATTATACCAAAAGTAATTATATTTGGTAGCGAATCGTAAAAGATCCATGATGAATCTCTGTTGGGTTTTGGGAATGGACTCCTCCCTAGACAAGAAGAGTTCGACTGCTGCAAGACCCGCATGATGGGGTATGGAAGTATATAATGACGTAACGTCCGCTGTAACCAAAAGGAGATCATTGCTATAGGTAATATTATTTAACCTAGAAATGGTATCTTTAGTATCCCTTAAATAGGATGGTACAGATTGAACAATAGGTTGTAAGAAAAAATCAATATATCTCCCTATGCGGGAAGTAATAGAATCAATGCCGCTGATGATAGGACGGCCAGGGGGTTGTGTGATGTTTTTATGCACTTTTGGTAAATAATAACCGGGATTCTCGGAGCAACCGGTATCAAAAAACTTCTTTCCTTTTTGTTAAGGATGCCCAACTGGAACCCGGTATCAACCAAGTCTGTAAGTGATTTTTTGTAAGAAGTTGTGGGATTAGTATAAATCCTTGAGTAGGTATCAGTGTCGCTTAAAATTCTAGTCATCTCTAGGTGGTAGTCGTTTTTGTCTAAAACGACTATCCCACCACCTTTATCCGCAGGACGGATAATTAGATCTTTCCGTTCACACAATCTTTTGAGTCCGATTTTTAAAGTTGGATCGTTAAACGACCTTTTATTGGGTAAACTGTCCAGGTCTTGTAAGACCAGATCCCGAAAAACTTTAATGGAGGGAGCAATAGGGCCTGGAGGGTTGAAAAGGGAAGGGTTTGAAAGTCCAGAATGGACTATATGCGAATTTACTTCAACTTTAGGTCTAGTGGGATTAGCAATGATATATCTTTGTACATTTAATTTCCATACATATTTCTAAATGTCTATAAAGGTACTGAATTTATTCAGTTTATTAGGCGGGGCAAACTTCAAGCCCTTTTCAAGGACTAGGAGTTCCGCCTCCGATAAATCTGCTCTACTAAGATTGAATATCCCACTACCTTTTAAACCCGTTTTCTTTTGTCGGGAGCGCCTCCCCCCTCTAGTCCCCCGTTTCCGTCTATAGCCCTTTTTTGTCTCACTGGTTCCCTGGGAAAATCCCCTCAGTAGGGGGGGACCGGATGTTGGTTGTAATTAAAAGGTGATCTATTGTAATAATTAGAATCAGTTTCTCTATAGGGATAATAGGAGTTGTGATTCTCCCAGGATCTATCATTCCTCAGAGGGGAGTATCTATTGTATGTCTGTACAGGTGTTCTCTGCGGGTAAAAATGTTCGTAATGTTCATTATATCTATCATACTGGTTCTCTCTTCTAGGTGTGGATCTTTGATGGTTCTGGTTAGAGGACATATCCCTCTGTCCTCTACCTCTACCTCTCCCTCCTCTGTCTCTCCCTCTGGGATTAACCGGAGGACCTCTCTGATGATTTATCGGGGTCTTAGGGGGGGCGGGTGGGTGATGTTCAGCAACCCTATGATCGGTCGTGTCAACACTTCTGGGTGGGGGCGGTTGGGATTGGGGGTACTGCTGCTCCGAGACTTCCATCTGACATGAACCATTCTCAGGGGCAGTGGGTCCCTCATCCACTGTTTGCCAAGAAAAGACACAACCGCTTTTGTAGTCATTAACATCCCTGGTGTACTTTTTTTGTTTTTTGATTTTTTGGTCCTTCTCTTCTTTTTCTAAGAGGGTTCTCAGGGCAGTTGAATGTGTGGCATATTCCGAAGAGGATCTAAAGGATACCAATTTCTCTTTGATCTCCTTTATCTCTCTATCAATAGTTGCCATTCTTGCTCTCTTTCTATCTACTAGAAATTTCAAGAGGGAGATCCCAACCTCATTGAAATATCGGAACCAGGATTCTAGATCAGGGTCACCTTGTTGTGGGAACACATTCCACCTTAATCCCCTCGGAACCATATGTTCCTTAGAATACTGCTCCAAAAAAACAATATCCCAATCTAGATGTAGCTCCGATAACATAAGATTTTTTAGTCTAACAAACAGACCCCCAATCTCGGTATCTGTTTTCAAAAGCGTAAAAACACCCTCAGTATTCACTGAGCGGTTGGTACGGTAATCAAATACATCCATAGCAAAGAGTATGAAAGGTAAAGAAATATTATATGAAGGCAGCACTATCTACGTCTAAAAATAATACAAAAATCAAAATTAATAATGCGCCAACCAGAAGGCAGAGCAGCCAACACCACAATCAGACAAAATTGTAGGAAGATATAAAAATAAGTGTGGCGCTAAAAGGTGTCCTTTATTGGGCAAAGCCAAACAGAATGATGTCTGGAGGGCAATATGCACAACAAAGAATATTAATGAAAATAGATCCTATAGGAACTGTAAGTTGACACTAACAGAAACAGGTAAATAGTCCGAACCGCAAGGTATATGGATAGGATCTATAAGTGAATCTTATATAAAGTATTGTGGCCCCTGAGGTGAAACAGTAGACAAAACAATACATGTGCATGTGTTCAAAAAAGAAAACAATATAAGAAGAACCACATATTGCTAATCCCACTAGACCTAAAGTTGAAGTAAATTCGCATATAGTCCATTCTGGACTTTCGAACCCTTCCCTTTTCAACCCTCCAGGCCCCTATTGCTCCCTCCATTAAAGTTTTTCGGGATCTGGTCTTACAAGACCTGGACAGTTTACCCAATAAAAGGTCGTTTATTCCCGCATAGGGAGATATATTGATTTTTTCTTACAACCTATTGTTCAATCTGTACCATCCTATTTAAGGGATACTAAAGATACCATTTCTAGGTTAAATAATATTACCTATAGCAATGATCTCCTTTTGGTTACAGCGGACGTTACGTCATTATATACTTCCATACCCCATCATGCGGGTCTTGCAGCAGTCGAACTCTTCTTGTCTAGGGAGGAGTCCATTCCCAAAACCCAACAGAGATTCATCATGGATCTTTTACGATTCGCTACCAAACATAATTACTTTTGGTATAATGGTGATTTTTTTATCCAACAGAAGGGAGTGGCTATGGGCGCGAAGTTCGCCCCTAGCCTGGCCAATATTTTTATGGCCCGTTGGGAGGAGGATGTCGTCTATGCTCTTGACCCCCCGGAGTTAGCTCTCTGGGTGAGGTACATAGACGACATCCTCCTCTTATGGAAGGGTAGCATCCAATCTCTGCAAGATTTCTTATGCAGATTAAATGATAATGACATCGGAATAGAGCTGAAGTAAGAGGTCAGCTCTTCTGCGATTCATTTTTTGGATCTTGAGATATCATTAGTTGACAACCGTTTGGAGACCAAGACGTTCTTCAAACCCACCGACCGGAATGGTTACATTCCGGTCGATAGTTGTCACCATGCTACCTGGTTAAAATCTGTACCACGGAGCCAGTTTACATGGATCAGACGTAATTGTAGCACTCTCACGGACTACCTTCATCAAACACAGATTTTGAAGTCCAGATTTGTAGATAGAGGTTATGATCCCAGTGAAATCGACAGTGAAATTAATAAGGTTGCTCAGATAAACAGAGAATCTTTGTTAGCTGTTAAACCTAAAAGCGGTCCCGATAACAGACATAAGTGGTCCCTCCTAACTAATTTCTCCATACAACATAGACAGATCAAAAAAATTGTAGCGAGACACTGGAGAGTTCTTAAAAATGACCCAATACTAGGACTCGTTCTTCCTGAGCAAGGTGGTGTCATTTATAGAGGGGCCCCTTCTATTAAAAATCAAATTGCCCCTAATATCACTGATCCCCCGGTGTTTCGTTCCTTCTTCCACAATATGAAGGGTTATTTCCCCTGCAAGCGATGTAACGTTTGTATACACAACATTTGTGGACAGAGGAAGACTGAGACATTTGTCTCCACTTCCACTGGGAAAGAGTACCGAATTAAACATTTTCTGACATGTGATACGTGGTCTATTTGATCACGTGTCCTTGTAAAAAACAGTACGTGGGGCGTACTATACGTACTTTTGCAGTTAGAGGGAATGAGCATATAGCTAATATTAAAAAAGGCCTTACAAACCATAGTGTACCCAAACATTTTTGGCATTGTCATCATCAAAATCCTAATGGAACTCAGTTCCAAGTTATCGATAAATTCACCCCACATTGGAGGGGTGAATCCATGAAGAGGGGTGTATCTAGACTGGAAACTTTTTGGATACACCAATTAAAGTGCTATTCGCCATTTGGCCTCAACATTGAATGGGACATAAATTCTTTTATTAATCAGGCTTAATGCCCTTTTAGTTTATTGTTCTTTTCAGGGTACTAGGTTAGTCCCGTATTATCTTTTATCATTTTTGTATTATGATGTTTTAAGTATGGAGGAGATAAATGATCCCTAAGTTTAACATATTTGCATATTTGATACTTAGTCTTGAAGTCTCATTTGGCTTGTTGCTATCCAATCAAGTCAATTTTAATTACTCATAGGTGTTTTCCTCTAACCTATTCTATTTATATTATGGTTTCTCTCTCTTCATTTATTGTAACCTTTTCAGACTACTTGGCTCATTTTTTTACTTTTTACTTTTACTTTTTTGGGTATTCTCACGTATAGATGCCCTCTTCAGTTATATAGGAACTTCTAGATATTATGACAGTGATTTATAAATTTTATTATTGTTTGTAGTGATGTAGTACGCTGTCTACTTTCTTTGCATAATTGTTTTGGTTGCTGAATTTAACAATGTTCGTGCCATGTCAGCGTCCCCAAAGATACTTAGTTTTTTATTTTTCTATGGTTTCAGTTGGACCACATTGCGCTCCAAGTTCGAGTATTTCCGCTCATTTATCCCCATTACAACGAGACGTGGTACGCATTTGCGTTTCACTATCGCTCCCGTCTCTGTCACTTCCGGCCGTACGCCGGAGTGACGTCACACGTCTTCACCATACTCCCGGACTGGAGGTTACACTCCATCCCTGCTGCTCGTGATAGGTTGAGGGTATAGACGTGTTTGACTGGATGTCGTATTACCCGTCCCGATGCCCTATAGGAGGGGGGATATCAGGTGACTTTTCCATCGCTAACTTTTTGGTGACGCATTATCCGGTACCAGTTTGATTGGGTTATCCATAATGAGGCTTGGTCACAGACCGATTTTAGCATCACTGTGATTGGACCATGATGGATGCGGACGCCATTTTCCCGCAATCCGGAAATGACGGTCTACATGGCGTGAACAGCTGTTATCTTTTGATTATTATTAGTTTCTATATATATATACAGGCACAAGTGGCAGACGGGCATATACCCCAGTCGAAGTCCCATAGGACGAAACGCGTAGGGTTTGTTATGCCTGTCTTGCCACCATTTGAATTTTAGCGCTATTTTCTCTGTTCGTTTTTTTGAAGAGCCAGAGTGTTTTTATTATTTTGTTTTAATAAAAGCTGGTTCTTAGCCAATTTACACTATGGGGAAGCCTCCGTTTTTTTCCCTTTAACTTTGAGGATTGACATCCTGCCTATGAAGTTGGATCTACAACAAGCACCTACCATTGACATCTTGGAAGCGATAGGTTGGGGAGATCAGAGTGATCGAGTTGGTGAGTGTGGCTATTCCTCCATCATCTCCAGCTGCTGGGAACCAGGAGCTACCCCCCTCCTGCTTCAATACAAGCCCGTCTGACTCCCAAGTCGCTGACTGGGAGTCCACCACCTCCGGTAAGGGTATATATGCCTACACCTTACACACAGATTCTCATTACCGTATCTTACGGATACCATCCTTGGATCCATTGGTCTTCCAACATAGATCTTGGCGGCCGTTGATCGTCCTTGATTATATCATTCGGACTTTGAGTCACTAGTTTTATTTACATATGAGTTCTGGATGGACCTTCTGTTGCACTATAGTTTTTTTCTTTTCACATAACTAATTTTCTGTGTGCTAAACACTTTTGTGACGTGCAAAACTCTCACATTTTTTCTCATGTATAGAACCACTTCCCCTTATTTTTTGTGGTTCTTATTATTTTTTGTGGTTCTTCTTATATTGTTTTCTTTTTTGAACACATGCACATGTATTGTTTTGTCTACTGTTTCACCTCAGGGGCCACAATACTTTATATAAGATTCACTTATAGATCCTATCCATATACCTTGCGGTTCGGACTATTTACCTGTTTCTGTTAGTGTCAACTTACAGTTCCTATAGGATCTATTTTCATTAATATTCTTTGTTGTGCATATTGCCCTCCAGACATCATTCTGTTTGGCTTTGCCCAATAAAGGACACCTTTTAGCGCCACACTTATTTTTATAAGTAAGGGACAATGTTGTTAAGTACAAGTCAGGGTTAGGTTATAAAAAAATATCCAAATCTTTGATGATCCCCAGGAGCACCATCAAATCTATCATAACCAAATGGAAAGAACATGGCACAACAGCAAACCTGCCAAGAGACGGCCGCACACCAAAACTCACAGACCGGGCAAGGAGGGCATTAAACAGCACAGAGACCTAAGGTAACCCTGGAGAAGCTGCAGATTTCCAAAGCAGAGACTGGAGTATCTGTACATAGGATGACAAAAAGCCATACACTCCATAGAGTTGGGCTTTATGGCAGAGTGACCAGAAGAAAGCCATTACTTTCAGCAAAAAACAAAATGGCACGTTTTGAGTTTGCGGAAAGGCATGTGGGAGACTCCCAAAATGTATGGAGGAAGGTGCTCTGGTCTGATGATACTAAAATTGATCTTTTTGGCCATCAAAGAAAACGCTATGTCTGGCACAAACCCAACACATCACCCAAAGAACACCATCCCCACAGTGAAACATGGTGGTGGCAGCATCTTGCTGTGGGGATGTTTTTCAGCAGTCGGGACTGGGAAACTGGTCAGAGTTGAGGGAAAGATGGATGGTGCTAAATACAGGGATATTCTTGACCAAAACCTGTACCACTCTGTGTGTGATTTGAAGCTAGGACGGAGGTTCACCTTCCAGCAAGACAATGACCCCAAACACACTGCTAAAGCAACACTTGAGTGGTTTAAGGGGAAACATGTAAATGTGTTGGAATGGCCTAGTCAAAGCCCAGACCTCAATCCAATAGAAAATCTGTGGTCAGACAGACCACACAAGCGCAAACCATCCAACTTGAAGGGGCTGGAGCAGTTTTGCAAGGAGGAATGGGCAAAAATCCCAGTGGTAAGATGAGGCAAGCTCATAGAGACTTATCCAAAGAGACTTGGAGCTGTGATAGCCGCAAAAGGTGGCTCTACAAAGTACTGACTTTAGGGGGGTGAATAGTTATGCACATTGACTTTTTCTGTTATTTTGTCCTATTTGTTGTTTGATTCACAATAATAAAAAAAAACATCTTCAAAGTTGTGGGCATGTTCTGTAAATTAAATGATGCAAATCCTCAAACAATCCATGTTAATTCCAGGTTGTGAGGCAACAAAACACGAAAAATGCCAAGGGGGGTGAAAACTTTTGCAAGGAGGCCAGGGGTGCCTCCACGAAATTCAGGAAGGTATGGTTTAGATGGGTGGACTCCAAGAACACACTAGAGGAAGACGGGACCTAGAGTTGTGGATGTGCCTAAGAGAGTAATCCCAATGGCAGAGTCCAGCCAGAGGGTGGGAATATAAGCATAGTGATTGGACGAATAAATATCGAAGTTAGAAGGGTGTAGTAGGCTATGAGAAGCTGTATCCCATGGCTATCTAAAATAAATGTTGAAATCCCTGGGGGGGAAGGGGGGGGTTGTGACTCTGCCCTTCACGGAAGAGGGAGGATTGGTTACTTCTTTCGCCTTTTGCCGCAGACACACGACCGGACTTTCCGGCAGAAAAAGTCCAACCGAATCATTCCGTCGGACATTCCGATTGTGCGTGGGCTTCATCGGACTTTTTCTTTCTAAAATTCTGACGGACCTAAACATGTTTCAAATCTTTCCGACGGAACCAGTTCCTATCGGGAAAACCGTTCGTCTGTATGCTATTCCGACGGACCAAAAACAACGCAAGGGCAGCTTTTGGCTACTGGCTATTGAACTTCCTTTTTCTAGTCCCGTTGTACGTCATTGTGTTCTAAACGATCGGACTTTGGTGTGATTGTGTGTAGGTAAGTCCGTTTCAGCGGAACTCCGTCGGAAAGACCGTCGGAGTCTATTCTGATGGAAAGTCCGGTTGTGTGTACACGGCATAAGGGGCAAGTTGGGGGTGGGGGGAGGAGGGTTGCTTGCACTGATTGGTTTCTAATGTTTAAAAAAAAAAAAAAGCAACTGTTCTGGGGTGTGGTATAGGATTAGAGATTCAGGACATTATGGTTATGGGATGTTGATGGTTACATTATTGTCTGGATCACTGTGAATTTACTGCTGACTATACCTGATGTAATACCCGCCCTATGTCTTGTTTGTTTCATTTCTGATATGCTAAATTTTTGAGAAAAAAAAAAAAGTCTGTCTGGATGGACAGAAATTCTAATTATTTGACAGGTAAAGCCACTCCCTTATATGCTTTTTATCTGTCTATTTAAATGTGTATAACATACAGTACTGTACAGTAGCTGCTTGTTGCTGTAGAGTTCGGCTCAAAATGAGATATTTAGCCACTCCCATTGCCATCCTCATGCGTAATTTCAGCTGGTGAACAAATGATATGGGAAATTTAACATAAAAAAAGGATTACAGGTGATTACACCCAACACAACCTAAAAATAAGTTTCACATCTTTGTTGCTGAACACATTTAAACAAAATTGTGGGTTTTATTAAACATCTGCAAGGACATTAATTATGACAGAAGCACTGTGATGAAATGGGTTTCTGGTCAGAATGAGAGGTACGCCACTGGCGGTATCCAGGCAACACAGCTCAATTCCTCCATTTTTCCTCTCTCTGCCGGCAGTGGAGAGTCATGTGCGGATGACAGGCCTATACATCAGATGTCTTTCATAAGTTTCTATTTTCAGATCTCTTTTGCAAAGCAAAAGGAAGAGAATGAGATACTTGTGGAAGTGACAGATTGCAACGATGAAACCAGAATATCAGATGTCCTGCATATAGGCTGTGTCCTCTGCTTCTTATTACAGAATATAAAGTGTACCTGTCATATGCACACTGTGCGGCAATCACTTGGATGGCTTGCTGGTCCATTAAGAAAACTTACAGATAAAATCCACTTCACTAATGGTAAAATATTTCAATAACAGATATATTGTAAATTAAGGCCTCATTCACACGGGGTACTTAAAGTGCTTGTAAAGCATTCTATGCAATGAGGTGAAAAACCTTCTGTGCTGCAGCTCCACCCCCCCTTTTTCTTACCTGAGCCCAATCCGATTCAGCCATGTGTAGGAGCGCAGCGGCTCCAGCTGCTGTCGCTCTCCTCATTGGACAGATTGATAGCAGCAGAAGACTTTGGCTCCCACTTCTATCAATCAAAAGAGCCCACACAGGTGTCCCCATGGAAAGCAGCTTTCCATGGAGACACCCGATGAAGAGGAGGGGCCTGGAGCGCTGGTGGGGAACCCCAGAAGAAGAGGATCGGGGATGCTCTGTGCAAAAATATTGCACAGAGCAGGTAAGTATAGGCATGTATGTATTATTATTATTATTATTATTTTTTTTTTTTTAATGAAAGGTTTACAACCACTTTAAGCTTACACCGATGTAAAGGGCTGTGTTTGCTCACACGGGATGCACACGTGTTCCATACTTTCAGTCCCATTCAGGTCATTTTGGGGGCGGTGGCTGCACAGACACAGCCGCTGCTCCCAAACTGATATCCGTGTGGGTCCCTAAACTCACGCTGTCTGCATTTGGAAACATGCATCTGCACCCACACAGATGTCTAATTGTAGCCAGTGCAACTGCTGTGTCGCAGATGGCGTGAGTTGGACCGCCTGCATGCAGATGTATAGAACACCCGTGCATCCCACATAGGAGAAAACGGCCCTTCACACGGGTGTATGGTACATGTAGCAAAGACCCCAGACCGGGCTGGCTGAATCGCCCCAGGTTCAATTCCCCGTAAGGCACATGCATAGCTCCCAACTGTCCCGGATTTCGAGGGACTGTCCCTGATTTGGAATAAAGTCCCTCTGTCCCTCTTTCCTCCTCATTTGTCCCTCATTTTGATTTGCTCTAAATAGTCGTATATAAAATGCACATTTCTAGCTTTCAAAAACTGTTTCACAGTGCTAAACCTTTCATCAAAATTCTAAATTGCTACATATGTAAATTCCAAAAGCCAGTATAAAAGGAATAGCAATGGTAAAAGAAAAAAAAAAAAAAAAACACTTGTGGGTTTAACCAATATTTTTTTGCATAATTCACCTTTAAGGGGGCGTGGCAGGGGTGTGTGTCCTATGCCTACATACTTTTGCTAATACATGTCCCTCATTCCCATCTCAAAAAAGTTGGCAGGTATGCACATGGCAGGCAGGCACATGGTAGTTCACATTCACTCAACTCGGGAAACAGACAGTGCGTGTCTTTTTGCAATTTTTTTGCTGTTTAAACTTTGGTAGGGTGTGGGTGAGCCTCCACCTTGAGACACTCCAAGCTATCAGAAATACTACGGAGGACACCTCTAATGCCACGTACACACGAGCTGACGTTACGGCAGACTTTGTCCTGCGGACTTTTCAACGGACTTTCCGAATGAACGGACTTGCCTACACACGATCAACCAAAGTCCGACGAATTCGTACGTGATGACGTACGACCGGACTAAAATAAGGAAGTTCATAGCCAGTAGCCAATAGCTGCCCTAGCGTCGTTTTTTGTCCGTCGGACTAGCATACAGACGAGCGGACTTTTCGACCGGACTCGAGTTCGTTGAAAAGATTTGAAACATGTTTAATTTCTAGGTCCGTCGAACTTTTGGGGAAAAAAAGTCCGCTGGAGCCCACACACGATCGAATTGTCCGACGGACTCCGGTCCGCAGGACCAAGTATGCCGTAAAGTCCGGTTGTGTGTACGCGGCATAACTGTTCTGTCTCTTCAGAGTGCAACCACCCTCTTGTATTGAGTATTTGGTGAACTACAACTCTGGGAACCCCAAGTCAGAAAACTGGAGTGGAGTGAGCCCTTCTAAAGGTCCCTAGGATCTTTAAGCACTACCGCCTGGAAGTTTTTACCTCCTTCATGACAAGGCCATTTTTTGCGATACGGCACTGCGTTATTTTGACTGACAATTGCACGGTCGTGCGACGTTGTACCCAAATAAAATTTTTTTTCACACAAATAGAGATTTCTTTTGGTGGTATTTGATCAACGCTGCAGTTTTTATTTTTTGCTCTATAAACGAAAAAGGAGAGACAGTTTTGAAAAAAAAAAAAAACTATATTTTTTACTTTATGCTATAAAACATATCCAATAATAGGCATAGGACAAAAATTTGAAAAATCTAATTTCTTCATCAGTTAAGGCCAATATGTATTCAGATACATATTTTTGGTAAAAAAAATTCACAATAAGCGTATATTAATTGGTTTGTGCAAAAGTTATACAAACTATGGGATATCTTTATGGCATTTTTATTTTGCAACATTGCGGCGGACAAATCGGACACCTGACACTTTTTTTGGGGACCAGTGACATTATTACAGTGATCAGTGTTAAAAATATGCACTATTACTGTACTAATGACACTGGCAGGGAAAGAGTTAACACCAGGGGCGATCGTAGGGGTAAATTGTGTCCCTAGGGGGTGCTTTCTAACTGTATGGGGGTTGCTCTGACTGGGTGAAGACAGAGATCCGTGTTCCTACTAGCAGGAACACAAGATCTCCATTTTCTCCCTTGTCAGAACGGCAATCTGCCTTGTTTACATATCGCCGTTCTGCCTTTCCCGAGAACAATCGCGGCAACTCTCATCCCCTATGTCCAATCAGCGCGCCTCTGGCGGCATGCTTGCACCCCCCAGTGCTTATTGCACGAAATTACATACAGGTACGTTGTTTTGCGCAATAGAGCTGACCTGCTGCAATACATCTGCGGTAGGCGGTTGCCAAGTGTCTAAGGCTTGTACTCACTGTGTCTTGAGTACTTTAATGATTTCTTGCAGTACCAACCATCTTCTCTCTGGATGCCTCCAGGTGGGATCCTCTGTAGATTAACTGCACTGCTTTCATGGACTCTGGACGTGGGTCCTTGAGCTCTAGCTGGGACCTGGATGGCTGCTTCTAAGCTGTAGCAATCAGCCCAGAGGGCCTCAGCCCTTAGGCTGGGTCTTCTACCATATGAATAAGTGCCCTGCTTTTCCAGGTCCCAACCTATTTATACACACCTCAGCCATCTGCTGGCCACTTTTCCTGCCAGGTATTGGCTGAGGCTGCGTGAATATGCAGGTGAGAGTCTGCCTCCTCCACCTACTAAATTCTGGAACCTACTAAAATCTAGGGGAAAGCAGCAGAGCCCACAACCAGCAGAATGCAGAACATCCAAAAGCACTTGAACACTGCTCCTCGGCTGTAGGAGAGCAAAGCTAAAGTTTTCAACTATAACAACCTAGCTAGGAGGGTGCTACATACAGATTGATACACCTGTTTTCTCTGACTTTAAGCCATGAATAAACCATGAATCAGACCGAGACAGAGGAACAGTTAAATCACACTTGTTTAATAATAAGTAAATAGAACAAAACGTAGTCAAAACATAGCCAAAGTTTGGTAACCAGAACGGATAGTCAAACAAGCCAGAAAGTCAGGAAGCCAGAGATCAGCGTAGTGGAACAGCAAGCAGGATCTGGAGCCAGAAGGAATGTCAGCCAAGCAAGTCTTTAACAGGCACTCAGGATATAGTCTCTGTGATGTTGACCAAGGCAAGCCAGAGATCATCTGGGCTGGACGGCTTAAGTAGGCAGGACTGACGAGCAGGATATCATCAACAAGTGAGTCACTGTGGAGAGATAGGACCTGGCAAATAGCCAACAGCTGAGCGGCCAGTTCAGAGAAGGAAGGGCTGAGCCCAGCCCTGACATGTGACATGACATGTAAAAATGAATGATTCCCTATGAGAGCCGTCTTAACTGGTCCTCCTTGTGTCGGTCCGACGTTGGAAAAGGTTCCTGCACTACTTTGGTCAGACTTCTGTCTGATTTCAGCCCATAGATTTGAATGGAAGTCGCATCCAAGTCAGATCAGCATCTTAACTGATCCAACTTGTGATATGTGACTTGTGCTTAGGGCCCTTAGCACCTGCAAACCGACCCGAAAGTGACGCTGCTTTGATTCCAGTGTGAAAGTCCCGAGGGCTTTCACACTGGAGCGGTGCGCTAGCAGGACGGGAAAAAAGTCCTGCTAACAGCATCTTTGGAGCGGTGAAGGAGCGGAGTGTATACCGCTCCTGCCCATTGAAATCAATGGGACAGCGTGGCTATACTGCCGGCAAAGCGCCTCTGCAGAGGCGTTTTGCGGTGGTTTTTAACCGTTTCTCGTCTGCTAGCGGCCGAGAAAAACCGCCCCGCTAGCGGCCGAATACCGACGGTGAAGCACCGCTAACAATAGCGGCGCTTTACCGCAGACGCCGCCCCCGCCCCAGTGTGAAAGGGCCCTTAGAGGCGATGTTAGCAATGCAAAATGTATTGAAAAAAAAATGGCGGGGGATCCCCCCCCACCCTCCAAGTCCTAAGGTTCTGGTATGGATTTGGGGAAGACCTCATGCTGTTTTTTTTTGTAAATTTGGTGTGGAAATTCATAGCAGACCCAAGTCACACTCATCTCAAAGTCGGATACTGTTCATTAAAGTCGCATGGAAGTCGCATTGATGTCGGACCGAAGTCACAGGGCAAAGTCGGATTGAAAGTCACACGACTTTTGTGCTGGAGCAGTGCGAGCATTGGCCTTAAAGTGCAGCCATCTCTTTGTGGAGTGTGCTACGGGCTCACCTCCTCTTTTAACTGCCTTCTCCGGAAACTTGATTATTTAACTTAAAAGCACATCATGTACTTTAGAGGGAACCTGTCAGAATGGAAATATAGGAACTGCCCTTGCTGAAGTAATTAGAGAACAAGAGGTCACTGAAAATCTGACAGTAGCTGTCCTGTCCATTGCCTGACTTCTGACTTTATGGGCAATTTATCAGGCAGCTCAACAACAAAATTAGGCAAACATCCATTGCAAATCAGGCTGACCTCTCAATTAGCAAAGCATTTGTGTCTCTCTTGTCCATGAAATCCTGGGCAGCCGATCATTTTGAAAGATTTTGAGAGGTTTGCTATTGTCATTAAAGTGTATCTAAACCCAAAACCAAAAATCATACTATATTACAGCGTACTAGTCCTTGGTGAGGTGGCAGTATTCAGTTTTTTTTTTTTTTTAAGATTCGTTTGCTTTATTTTTCACCTGGTGATCCTGAAAATAGACACACTTCTTGTCCCTGGGTGTCTACGTCATTCTTCCATTGTATCTATGGAGGGAGCCATGGTTGTCACCCTAGGCTGCTCTTCTGATATGGACTACAAAAAATGTCTGGATCTGCTCATCTGCATTACATGGTTGCAGGGCAATTGGTAGATTACAGAAGATACAAGGAAGGAAATTTTTATTTAGTGCAGAATACAGGAAGCGACAAGGACACGGTACTTTTGGCAAGATCAGCCGCTATTTTCTGAATTTGCTGAAAATGTTCTCAGCATGAAGAAAATTGAAAACGAATGCAGCATTGTTTGCATTAAGGTAAAAAAAAAAAAAAAAAAAAAACGTTTTCATTTTCCCTGTGCCCCCACTTCCCCTGTGTGAAGAGTAATGCCGCGTACACACGATCAGATTTTCCCGACAACAAATGTTCGATGGGAGCTTGTTGTCGGAAATTCCGACCGTGTGTAGGCTCCATCGGACATTTTTGCGTCGGAATTTCCGACAAACAAAATTTGAGATCTGGATCTCAAATTTTCCGACAACAAAATCCGTTGTCGGAAATTCCGATCGTGTGTAGACAATTCCGACGCACAAAATTCCACGCTTGCTCGGAATCGAGCAGAAGAGCCGCACTGGCTATTGAACTTCATTTTTCTCGGCTTGTCGTACGTCACCGCGTTCTTGACGTTCGGAATTTTCGACAAGATTTGTATGACCGTGTGTGTGCAAGACAAGTTTGAGCCAACATCCGTCGGAAAAAAACATGGATTTTGTTGTCGGCAAATCCGATTGTGTGTACGCGGCATAAGAGAGGGGAGAAGAGATTAGTGCTGTGCACAGCTGCATCTATTCTCTCTCCTCTTCCTCTTCACACAGCATTCGAGCAGGAGCCATTGGCTCTTGCTGCTGCCAATCAAATTTAGTGAAGAGGAAGTGGGGGGGGGGGCAGACCTAAGTTCCGCTGGCTCCATAGACACACAGGTCAGGAGCGACCATGCACCGTGTGTCCCCATAGCAAACAGCTTGCTATGGGGACACACATAAAAAAAAGGCGGAGCCAAGATTGCCACCAGGGACCCGAGGATCGGGGTCACTCTGTGCAATACCACAGCACAGAGCAGGTGAGTATAACATGTTTGTTATTTTAATTAAAAGAAAAAAGACAACTTTAGTAACAATTTATTCTGCTTATATTTTGCATTCCCTTGTTCCTCCCTACCACCACCTCATCAACACACGATTGAGTTATTCAATAAAACATTTCCGTCTTCTTTACATACCTTATTTTAGACTCAGTGATGTCATCACTAGTTCTCTGTGCTTCTCCATGTAATTCCAGCAGAGAATGGCCAGTGGGAGGGGCCAGTGGGGTGCTGTGGATAGTGTCCTGAAAACAGGAAGCTGTCATTTAGACATTAAAGATCATATAAAAGCACAAATTAATGCAGCTCTGTAATCGTTGATACTGCATTAAAACGGAACTGCACCCAAAAGGAGTATTTCCATTTTAAGGCCTCCTTCCCCACTCTGTAACGTTTGGCACCTTATTTTGGGGGGGGGGCGCCGGTACCTGGTTATGACAGACAATCTGAGCAGAAATTCCCCCCCCCCCCTCAGTTTTCAGGGGCACATCACAGGTTCCAGAAGACTGCAGGAACATTCACAATGTGCAGCGCGGCTTGCGCATGCGCAGTTGGCAGCCGGCTGTGAAGTCACAAACTGTCACAGCCGGGTTGCCCACAGTTAAGGTGCCTCCTCGAGTGAGAACAGCGCTGGATCCAAGGACAGGTGAGTGTCTGTTTATTAGAATTCAGCAGCCACAGTTTTTGTAGCTGCTGAATTTCAAGTTTCAGTAATATGACTGGAGCTCCTCTTAAAGAGCCAGTTTACACCACCTGCACAGTAAAATTTCCTATGTAAACAAGGCAGAGCTCTGTTCTGACAGCAGAGATGTGATGTCTAAAAAGCCATCACACCCCTTAGTAAGAACTGCACAGGTAGTACACATAAACTAGTTAGGCACACATTTAACCTTTTGATCGCCCCTGATGTTCAACCCCTTCCCAGCCACTGTCATTAGTACAGTGACAGTGCATATTTTTAGCACTGATCACTGTATTAGTGTCACTGGTTCCCACAAAGTGTCAGTGTCTGATTATCAGCTGCAATATTGGCCAGTTATGGCTCTCACAGGAAAGCGCACTGTGATTGGCCAAAGCATGCAGGTCAGGTGCATGCTTTGGCCAATCAGCAGGCGTCAATGCACTGCGATCTCGCAGTGCATTGACGGTCTCGCTGTTCATTATGACGCGTTCCACGGGCACCCAAATTTCCTGCGAACGCCCAATAATGTTCAGTATTCGGTGAACAGGAAAACACGCTATGTAAGGCTGCTTACACGGCAGCTGTGCATAGTTTATGAATGAGAGCAGCAAAATGACATTTGTAAAGGAAGAAATGTCATTTAAAACTGCTCGCGGCTGTAATGTATTGCTGGACCCCGGCAATATAAATAAAAATTACTGAAAAAAACAGCATGGGGCCACCTCCCCCAGTCCATTACCAGGCCCTTTGGGTCTGGTATGAATATTAAGGGGAACCCCCACGGTTTAGGAGATATCCCCTGTATTTGCATGTGCCGACGTCATCGGCACATGCGCAATGAAGCAATGGCAGTACGTGCCGTTGCTTCAGTTATACTGTGACGTCATCGCGGCTCCGGCCAATCACAGTGCCGGAGCCCACAATACCCGGAAGTAACTCCGGGAGTGATGTTGGCCGCAGGAGCGAGGACGGCTGCAGGGGCTTCGATCTCAGGCAAGTAATTTATAATGAGCTAGTATGCTATGTCTTGCAGGTTTTTTTTCGGGGTCTTTTTCTTTCAGGTTTGGTATGGATATTAAGGGGAAACCTGCACCAAAGCACGAGCACGCAACCTGGCAGGTCGCAGGAAAAGGGAAGGGGGCGACAGAACGGGCCCCCCCCTCCTGAACCGTACCAGGCCACATGCCCCCCCCCCAAAACACATTGTCCCCATGTTGATGGGGACAAGGGCCTCATCCCTACAACCCTTGCCCAGTGGTTGAGGGGGTCTTCGGGCGGGGGGCTTATCAGAATCTGGAAGCCCCCTTTAACAAGGGGACCCTCAGATCCCTGCCCCACCCCATGTGAATGGGTAGGGGTACACTGTACTCCTAACCATTCACCAAAAAATAGTGTCAAAATTGTAAAAATGACAGGAGACATTTTGGGACAAGTCCTTTATTGAAAAAAATATATAAAAAAGTGTCCCGCGATGTCCACTCATCTTCAATCACAGCGTCCGACGGACCGAGAAAAAAACAAAAAAATGAAAAAAAATCCACCTCCATTGGAGGCTCCCTCTGACTGCAGGCTTTCTGCATTGACAGCTGTTATATAGCTGAGGGCGGGGCCACCCAGGGACATAAACGGGTGACCCCGCCTCCCTCTGACGTCAGCGGGAGCCTCCCATGGAGGCGGAGTTTTTCCATTTTTTTTTTTTGGTCCGTCGGACGTTGTGATCTAAGATGAATGAACATCGCGGGACACTTTTTTTTTTTTTTTAATAAAGGACTTGTCCCAAACTGTCTCCTGTCATTTTTACCATTTTGACACTTTTTTGGTGAATGTGTAGGGGTACAATGTACCCAATACCCATTCACATAGGGGGGGATTGGGATCAGGGGGTCCGATTGTTAAAGGGGCTTCCAGATTCCGATAAGCCCCCTGCCCGCAGACCCCCAGAACCACCGGGCAAGGGTTTTGGGAATGAGGCCCTTGTCCCCATCAACATGGAGACAAGGTGCTTTGGGGGAGACCCCAAAACACCCTTTCCATGTTGAGGGCATGTGGCCTGGTTTGGTTCAGGAGGGGCGGGGAGGGCGCTCTCTCGTCACCCCCCCTTTTCCTGCGGCCTGCCAGGTTGCATGCTAGGATAGGGGTCTGGTATGGATTGTAGGCTGACCCCTACACCATGTTTTAAAAAAAAATTGGCGCAGGGTTCCCCTTAAGATCTATACCAGACCTGAAGGGCCTGGTATGGATTTTGGGGGGACCCCCACCAATTTTTTTTTTTTTTATTTAGGTGCGGGGTTCCCCTTAATAGTCATACCAGACCCAAGGGGCCTGGTAATGGACTGGAGGGGGGAAACCCATGCCGGTTTTTTCAATGATTTTTATCTATATTGCCGGGATACGACATTTCAATACAGCCACGAGCAGTTTTAAATGACATTTTTTCCTTTAGAAATTTCATTTTGCTGTGGTACTGTTATAAACATGGGAAAGATGCGCTATTTTACAGGCATACTAAGGACACCCCCCAGGCATGATATTTATAGGTATATTTCATTTTTATTGTTTCACTTTAGGCATTATTAAAATCACTTCTCCTGAAAAAACTGCCGTTTCTAAAACTTTTTTTTGCATTGATACATGTCCCCTAGGGCAGGACCCGGGTCCCCAAACACTTTTTATGACAATAACGTGCATATAAGCTTTTAAAATTAGCACTTTTGATTTTTCAAGTTCGTGTCCCATAGACTTTAACGGTGTTCGCACAAATTTTTTGCCTGTTTCTGGTGCAAACCGCATCGGGGGGGGGGGGGGGGGGGCTTTGGGGTGTTCGGCTCATCGCTACTAAATATAAGCAGTCTACTTTGCACACAGGGGAACATTTAACCACTTCAATACCAGGCACTTAGACACCTTCCCGCCCAGACCAATTTTCAGCTTTCAGCGCTGTCGCAATTTGAATGACGATTGCGCGGTCATGCTACACTGTACCCAAACAAATTTTTTATCATTTTGTTCCCACAAATAGAGCTTTCTTTTGGTGGTATTTGATCACCTCTGCGGTTTTTATTTTTTGCGCAACAAATAAAAAAAGACCGAAAATTTTGAAAAAAAAACAAGTTTTTCTTTGTTTCTGTTAAAACTTTTTTGTAAATAAGTACATTTTCTTCTTCAATGACAGGCACTGATATGGCTGCACTGACGGGCACTGATACGGCGGCACTGATGGGCACCGATGAGGTGGCACTGACGGGCACTGATGATGGGCACTGATAGGAGGCACTGATGGGCACTGATAGGCGGCACTGATGGGCACTGATAGGTGGCACTGGTATGCGGCATGATGGGCACTCATAGGTGGCACAGATGGGCACTTATAGGCAGCACTGATGGGCACTCATAGGTGGCATTGATGGGCACTCATAGGTGGCATTAATGGTTACTTATGGGTGGCACTGATAGTTGGCACAGATGGGCATGGATGGGCCCTGATAGATGGGCACGGATGGGCACTGACAGGTGGCATGAATGGACACTGATGGGTGGCACTGCTTGTTTGCAGTGATGCCCCTAAGGGTGGCATTGCTGGGCGTCACTGCAACATAATGGTGCCAATCAGTGCCCATTTGTGGGCACTGATTGGCACAGATTTGGCACACTGGGCATGGGGTACATACTTGGCCATCCACATGTTGCCCCTTCCCTGGTGGTCCTAGTGGCAATCCCTGGTGGTCCAGTGTGCTGATCTGCAGGGGGGCTGCGCTGATAAACAATCAGCGCAGACCCCCCCTGCCAGGAGAGCCGCCGATCGGCTCTCCTCTACTCGCGTCTGTCAGACGCGAGTGAGGAAGAGCCGATCAACGGCTCTTCCTATTGACAGCGTGATCAGCCGTGATTGGACACGGCTGATCACGTGGTAAAGAGCCTCCACCGGAGGCTCTTTACCAAGATCAGTGTAGCGGTGTGTCAGACTGACACACCACTCCACCGATCGCCGCGATGCGCGCCCCCGGGGGCGCGTTGCGGCATGTTATCCTGCTGGACATCATATGACGTCCAGTCAGGATAACAGAACCACTTCCCGGACGTCAATCCGCTATAGGGCGGGCGGGAAGTGGTTAATGCTGGGTTCACACTATTGCGAATTGGATGCTGGTTTCCCCGCATCTAATTTGCATAGCAGGAGATTGTGACTGGCTCTCTATGGAGCCGGTTCACACATCTCCGCAGCGGCTCCGAGTGCAAATTGCACAGGAACCCTGTTTGCCTTTTGATCCATTTCAAGTCCGGAATTCAGTCCAAAATTCAGGCTGAAATCGGACCTGAAACGGTGAATGGAGGATGCACCGGACCCCTGCTGTGAGCCGATGTATTCTCCAGCGTGAACCCAGCCTAAAGCCGGATACACACTATACAATTTTCTTTAGATTTTTTTCTTTAGATTTACCAAAACCATATACTATGAGGTCAAACCTAAACACTTTCAATTTGTATGCAATCGGGCAGGCCCTCGCACTACATAATTGAAGGTAAATCTAAAGGAAATCGAACAACAAAAGTTGTATAGTGTGTATCTAGCTTTACTCTATTCACTTACCACAATCACTACCACTTGAATATGCTACTAAAGATTACTTGAGTTGCTTTAGCTTTAGTTTGTTGAAGTGCTAAATTTGAGCAGCAGAGGGAGCAATTTCTGATTTAATTTGACACCATATAGTAAGAGCCCTTTCACACTGCCAGCGCCCGTCTGCTTTTAGTGGCGTTTTTAACCCTCGCTAGCGGCCGAATAAAGTGTTAAAAGCCCCCGCAAAGCACCGCTGCGCTTTGCAGGTGCTTCAGCGGCGCTGCCCATTGATTTCAATGGGCAGGGGCGCTTTAGGAGCGGTGTATACAGCTGTATACAGCTGCTTGGAGGACTTTTTTTGATGTCCTGCCAGAGCAGCGCCCCAGTGTGAAAGCACTCGGGCTTTCACACTGGGATTGCAGATGAGGCTTTTTTCAGGCGCGTTACAGGAGCTATTTTTAGCGCTAAAGCAGTCATTTACTCCGCTTGGACATTTTTACCTACAGGTAAGCCTATAATAAGGCTTTTTTTTTTTCAGCGGTTTGCTACTGCTTTAAAGTGGAACCCTGAACAAAATAGAATGTGGCCTCAATTCAGCAGTAAAAGACTACCTTTGCAGTGGGATCACTGCTGATGCGTGCTGCAGGGGGGCGCAAAGGGACACGTGATCACGGGAGAACGTCACATGACGCCCTCCCGGCAATGTGCGACTGCGCTGTAGCCGTCATTCAGCTATAGCGTGGACGTGAGGAGGTTAAAGAGTAACTCCACTTTTGTTGAGAAAAAAAAAACATTCCCCTCTGGGGGATCTATGTACATTGCAGGGATTTTAACAAACTTTGTTGCAGATTCCTACCTTTTGTTATTCTGAAGAAATAGCTGTTTATTTGTCTTTGTCCATGTGCTCAGTGAATCTGTATGGGAGTGTGTTTGTTAATTAACAATCAGCTGCTGCACCTGCAGGGCTCTAATGAGGAAAGAGGCGGGGTCTGCATCCCTTTAGATGTGATTTTCCCTTTGGACGTATCTCACCAAAAATTACATTTTTGTTGCAGGGGATGCCAAAGATCTGACTTGTATCTAAGTGCAAACTTTAGGGAAAAATTTTGAGCCAATCACATAAGCAGGAAATTACATTTCTTGGGGGGGGGCGTTCCGTACACCATCTGTGTGCAAAACACCTCCAGGTTGCCATATTGCATTTTACAGAAAATTACAAAGCTGCAGTTAAAAGGAAAGGTAATTTTTAATAATATTCAATTACAATATGACTTGTGTATACACTACATCAGGGATATGCAATTAGCGGACCTCCAGCTGTTGAAAAACTACAAGTCCCATCATGCCTCTGCCTCTGGGTGTTATTCTTGTGGCTGTCAGAGTCTTGCTATGCCTCATGGGACTTGTAGTTCTGCAACAGCTGGAGGTCCACTAATTGCATATCCCTGTCCTATATTATTATTTTTTTCCATGAAAGTGGAGGTACCGATTAAATCTACAGGTTCATCTAAGACTTATGCCCCGTACACACGGTCGGACATTGATCGGACATTCCGACAACAAAATCCATGGGTTTTTTCCGACGGATGTTGGCTCAAACTTGTCTTGCATACACACGGTCACACAAAGTTGCCGGAAAATCCGATCATTCTGAACGCGGTGACATAAAACACGTACGCCGGGACTATAAACGGGGCATTAGCCAATAGCTTTCATCTCTTTATTTATTCTGAGCATGCGTGGCACTTTGTGCGTCGGATTTGTGTACACACGATCGGAAATTCCGACAACGGATTTTGTTGTCGGAAAATTTTATAGCCTGCTCTCAAACTTTGTGTGTCGGAAAATCCGATGGAAAATGTGTGATGGAGCCCACACACGGTCGGAATTTCCGACAACAAGGTCTTATCACACATTTTCCGTCGGAAAATCCGACCGTGTGTACGGGGCATAACTTATCCACAGGGTGACACTGCTGCTGTGTGATTTTAAAGGATCAAGAGGTAATAAAACTGTGTTACTGTAAATAAGTATGTTTTCTCCTTCACTGATGGGCACTAATGAGGCAGCACTGATGTGGATGCACCGATGGGCACCGATGAGGAGGTACTGATAGGCGGCACTGATTGGCATCACTTGAACTCAAAGAAACACACTTTAACCATACATCCTGCACTGTTCAGATTTGCTGCAAGGATCTCCTTCTAATTAAATGAATTTCCAACTTGGACACCCTTGCTATCCTTCTTTTTTTTTTTACTAGCTATCCAGGCCCCTTCATTTATCTCACCACCTGTTTGCAGTAGCAAACCCCTTCACCCTTCCAGGCCTGGAGCAGAGACCCCCCTTTTTTCTTCTCCTCCTTCTTTACAGCACAATGTAAGTATTGGTCGCTGCCCCGTCCAGCTCTGTACAGCCACAGCAGCTGTCAGCCTCTCATAGCCTTTTAGAGGCTGCTACCGGCGGGGATGGATGGTGCACCTGTGCCTTCTTCCCACAGCTAAACGCTCGATCTTCAGCCACTGGGGCTAAACACCCAGTAGGGCCTCTGATGAAGAACATCCGTCGAAACGCGTCAGCCAGCAGGGACCCTGGTGAGGTCCTCCTCGAGCTAGACTCTAGAGGCTTTGGTAAGCTGAGAGATTGCAGCCACCTGTAGTGGCTTTATGAGCGATTTTACTACTTACACTTGAATCAGCACGGTCTGGCGCGATACTATCTCCACCTCTTTCAAATGGATGGATTTGCCATGATTTGTAATTCCATGCTTATCTAGACTCCTGTAATGTGAAGTCTATGGATCTGGTAAGCAAACATCTTATATAACTACGGTGAAGGTGCACTCGGGTGAATGGTCATTCGTTTTCTCTTGGACGCGTTTTCAAGGCTTTGTTTCCATACATCGCATTTACCTCTTATCTGCATATGGAAACACTTTATGGACTGATACTAAAGGGGTTGTAAACCTTCGTGTTTTTTCACCTTAATGCTTTCTATGTATTAAGGTCAAAAAAGCACCTGTCAGTGACCGGCCCCCCAGTCCCCCCCCCCCCCTCGTTTTACTTACCTGAGCCCTGGAACTTGACCCGGCGGGGACGCGCTGTCTTTGTGCCCAGGGGTTCTCGGCTCTTGATTGGATAGATTGATGGCAGCGCAGCCATTGGCTTCCGCTGCTGTCAATCAAATCCGACGCGGGCGCCGGGGGGCCGGGACCGAGTCATACATTCAGCCACTATGGACCACAAGGTAACCCCCTCAGGGAAGCGATTCTCCGAGGGGGTTATCTGATGTGGGGAGGAGCCGCGAGAGCCAACAGGGGACTCCAGAAGAGCAGGTTCGGGGCCACTCTGTGCAAAACGAGCTGCACAGTGGAGGTAAGTATGATATGTTTGTTACTGATTCTTTTTTTTTTGTTTATGTCATGTGACAGTGGCACTGATATGCAGGACGGATAGGTGGCACTGATGGCCACTGATGAGGCTTGGACTGTCAGTAGTTTTTAATTTTTATTTTAGAATTTTTTTTTTTTTTAAATTCCGCGAAGCACAGGGGGGGACCCGGAGGAGGACGGGGAGCGGAGGAGGAGAGAGAGAGGGAAGAGGACACCGGAGGGAGGGAGGGAGGACACCCGAAGCCAGAGGAGGACCCGGAGGAGGACACAGGGGACAGTCAGGGATGATCCGTGCGGAGGTGGGGTTGAATTACAAGCACCGATCTCCCTGTATAGCCTTTCAATAAAGCAGCTGACAGCCGCAGGAGGGAGAGGGGGAGAAGCGGCTGTCAGCTGCTTTATTGAAAGGATATACAGGGAGATCGGTGCTTGTAATCCCCCCCCCCACCACCGCACCGATCACCTGTGAGGCAGCTCGCCCTCCTCTGCTACACTGAGGATGCCTGGTCAACAGGTATTGGATCAAGCATCGGAGCATTTGCACGAGTACCGATAGTCGTGCAACTGCTTGGTATTGGCACAGATACTAGTATCGGTATTGGTGCAACCCTACTAATCACCCAGCATGCATGAGGCTGTGTACCTGGCTGTACTGTCCTCTCTTCTGTAATCAGGCCACTGCCTATTAACACAGCCAGAAAGAGTAGGTAAATCAGGGGCAGCTAACTCTCCTGATATATGGGGTTCCCAAGCATGACCCCTGACATCACCAAAGGGCTACACACAATATTCAGTAAATGTAATCCTGCATAAACCTTTTAGAGGCTGCTGACATATTCAACAGAAGATGGTCAAAGACAACAAGAGTACAAAAGATGTGTAGCCATGCTGGAGACGGTTAGAGACTACGAACATGTGATAGATGTTGGAGACTGGCATACGTCCCAACTTTCTGAGATGGGAATGAGGGTCACCTATTAGCAAAAGTATGTAGGCATAGGACACGCCCCACAAAAGGAGAATCATGTACAGCCTGGGCCCACGATCCTAAGCGCCCCACAGGGATACATGGATCAATTTGAGGAATGGTATGGGTATTTGTTGGCATTGACTGCCTTGCAGCACTTTGGTTTCCTCAAGCTACATTCATAACCCTGTATAATGTAAGAGTGGTGCTGTGCTTTATGTATGTTTTACAGGCTTTACTATTCATTGCTGTGGAGGCTTACCTTGATAATAAACACATCAAAGATGCAGCAAGCCAAGACTTTTCTAACACCAGAATGCAGAGATGTGACTGCACCCTATTAATGGGCTTTGGTCAGTTTGGTTCCATCAAAGAACCTGGTTCTTTAAATCTCATACCATTGGACCCCCTCTACTGGCCTGTCATCCATATCCTTCTTCCAGCGACCAATGAGCTCCACTGGGTCCCCTCTACTGGTCTGTCACCCATCCCACCCATCCTTCTCCCAGCGACCAAGGAGCTCCACTGGGTCCCCTCTACTGGTCTGTCACCCATCCCACCCATCCTTCTCCCAGTGACCAAGGAGCTCCATTGGGTCCCCTTTACTGGCCTGTCACCCATATCCTTCTCCCAGCGACCAGGGAGCTCCACTGGGGTCCCTCTACTGGCCTGTCACCCATATCCTTCTCCAACTACCAAGGAGCTCCACTGGGTCCCCTTTACTGTTCTGTCACCTATATTCTTCTCCAACTACCAAGGAGCTCCATTTGGTCCCCTTTTCTGTTCAGTCACCCATATCCTCCAACTACCAAGAAGCTCTATTGGGTCCCCTCTACTGTTCTGTCACCCATATCCTTCCCCAACTAACAAGGAGCTCCATTTGATCCCCTTTACTGTTCTGTCACCTATATTCTCCAACTACCAAGGAGCTCCGTTGGTTCCCCTCTACTGGCCTGATACCCAAATCCTTTACAAAATAGCACAGAGCACCAACTGGGCCCCCTGCTGGCCTGACACCCATATCCTTCCCCAACTAGCAAATTACACCCATTGTGCCCCATCTTTTACCAGATAACAAGGAGAACCCATTAGGTCCCTTCTACTGGCATGCTACCCATAACCCTCACCAACTGGCACAATGCACCCATTGAATTTCCTTTACTGGCCTGACACTCATATGCTTCACATACTATCTAGGTTCCCCATTGGGTCCCCTCTAATAAGTCGACATCTATATCCTTCACCAACTAGCAGAGTGCACCAACGGGGGTCTCCTGTACTGGCCCGACACCCATATGCCTCATCAACCATCAAGGCTGCGCCCACTGAGTCACCTCTACTGTCCTGTCACCCATTTCCTTCACCAGCTAGCAGACTGTCTCTGCCCTCTGCTGGCCTGACACTGATATCTTTTACCAATCAGCAAATTAGGTCCCCTCTACTAATAAAATGCAATTAATGAGTTCTCTCTGCTTGACTGACACCCACATGCTTCACCAAATATCAGAGCGCACCCTTTGGGTCCCCTATCGATCGGTAACTAGCGGATTGCACCCACTGGGCCTCCTCTACTGTCCCGACATTCATATTCTTAAACATATTGGGTCCCCTGTACTGTCTGACACCCACATCCTTGCACCCATTGTGGGCACTGTAGTGTTCTGGCACCCTCATCATTGCAGCCCTTGGGTTCCCTAAATTGACACCCACATCCTTGCACCCATTGGGGCCCCTTTACTGATCTGGCACCTACATCCATTGTATCCCTTGTATTGACACTAATGCCCCTGTATTGACTTCCACATCCATGAACCCACTGGGGCCCCTGTACTGTCCTGTACTGTCCTGTACCTTTATCCTTACATCCTGCAACCTCATCTCCTGTACTATGCTAACACCCACGTTTTATATCCATTGGGGCCCCTGTACTGTCTTGATCCTCACGGGGCCCTGCATCCATTGGGGCCCCTGTACTATCCTGCACTCTCAACTCCTGTACTATCCTCACACCCATACCTTTTCATCCATTGTGTTCCTTGTACTGTCCTGCCCCCCCCCCCCTTGCCACCCATTGCGGCCCCTATATTGTCCTGGCCCCCAAATCCCTGCACCCATTGAGTCCCCTGTACCTACATTTTTCCACCTACTGGGGCCTTTGTACTGTCCTGGCCCTCACTCACCCATAAGGGGAACCTATACTGTCCTGGCCCTCACACCCATAGGGGCCCCTATACTGCCCTGGCCCTCACACCCATAGGGGCCCCTGTACTGTCCTGGCCCTCACTCAGCCATAGGGGCCCCTATACTGTTCTGGCCCTCACTCAGCCATAGGGGCCCCTATACTGTTCTGGCCCTCACTCACCCATAGGGGCCCCTATACTGCCCTGGCCCTCACACCCATAGGGGCCCCTGTACTGTCCTGGCCCTCACACACATTGAGGAACCTGGTACTGTCCTGGCCCTCACTCACCCATAGGGGCCCCTATACTGCCCTGGCCCTCACTTACCCATAGGGGCCCCTATACTGCCCTGGCTCTCACTTACCCATAGGGGCCCCTATACTGCCCTGGCTCTCACTTACCCATAGGGGCCCCTATACTGCCCTGGCTCTCACTTACCCATAGGGGCCCCTATACTGCCCTGGCCCTCACTCACCCATTGGGGCCCCTATACTGTCCCTCACTCACCCATAGGGGCCCCTGTACTGGCCCTCACTCACCCATAGGGGCCCCTATACTGTCCTGGCCCTCACACCCAGTGGGGCCCCTATACTGTCCTGGCCCTCGCTCACCCATTGGGGCCCCTATACTGTCCTGCCCCCCCCCACACCCACCGGGGCCCCTATACCGTCCTGGCCCTCACACCCATAGGGGCCCCTGTACTGTCCTGGCCCTCGCTCACCCATTGGGGCCCCAATACTGCCCTGGCCCTCACTCACCTATTGGGGCCCCTGTACCGTGCTGGCTCTCACATCTTTGCACACATTGGGGGCCCCTGTACTGTCCTTCACATTCATAGGGGCCCCTGTACTGTCTTTCACACCCATTGGGGTCCCTGTAATGTCCTGGCCCCTGATATTTCCACCTATTGGGGGTCCCTGTCCTCGCACCCTCTCTGGGGATCTCTCTGGTGATGTTCGGAGCTCGGTGATGTGAGGGGAGCACGTCACGTGACCGCGGGCCCGGTGTGTGTCCGAGTCTGTCAGCGGGAGCGCGCGCGGCTGTGTGTATTGTGTGAGGGGAGCGCGGCACGTGACCCCGGAGGAGGGCGGGGATTGGCCGGCTCCTGGCAGCGGTGTGATCTCCGTCTTGTCTCAGCATCCTCCGGGCGGATAGCGGGCCCCTAGATACAGAGCACCCCCGGGGCCCCAACCCATCATCATCATCATCCTCAGTGCGGAGCTCGGCTGCCCTCCCCTCTCCGGCCTCCTGATTGAGATTGAGGAATGAGAGTGTGCCACCATGATGGAAGGTAAGGTGTCTTCTCATCCCTGCACCCACCCCACCCACCCCCACCTACCCACCACCACCCCACCCACCTACCTACTCAACCCACCTACCCACCCCCACCTACCTATCACAATCAGGGCAACCCTGCCCCCACTCCCACCCACAGGGGCCCTCACACTGACCATCATAGGGCCCATCCATCCCTAAATAAAATAAGTCACCCCCCCCCCTCCCCCACAATCCTAGTGGGGCCCCCAGACTGCCTATTTTAGGGCCCATCCATCTCCAAATTTAAATAGTACCCCCCCCCAACATTCCTATAGGGCCCCCAACATTCTATATACAGGGGTCCTCACTGTTCAATATAGTAACAGTATGACCCATCCCCCCCATAGGAAGGTGTCAGCCCTGCCCTATAGTCCTAGAGAACCCCACCCCCGACTGCCCTATAGTCCTAGAGAACCCCCTCCCCCCCCCGACTGCCCTATAGTCCTAGAGAACCCCCCCCCCGACTGCCCTATAGTCCTAGAGAACCCCCCCGACTGCCCTATAGTCCTAGAGAACCCCCTCCCCCCCCCGACTGCCCTATAGTCCTAGAGAACCCCCCCCCCGACTGCCCTATAGTCCTAGAGAACCCCCCCCCCGACTGCCCTATAGTCCTAGAGAACCCCACCCCCGACTGCCCTATAGTCCTAGAGAACCCCCTCCCCCCCCCGACTGCCCTATAGTCCTAGAGAACCCCCCCCGACTGCCCTATAGTCCTAGAGAACCCCCTCCCCCCCCGACTGCCCTATAGTCCTAGAGAACCCCCTCCCCCCCCGACTGCCCTATAGTCCTAGAGAGCCCCCTCCCCCCCCGACTGCCCTATAGTCCTAGAGAACCCCCCCAACTGCCCTATAGTCCTAGAGAGCCCCCTCCCCCCCCGACTGCCCTATAGTCCTAGAGAACCCCCCCTGATTGCCCTATAGTCCTAGAGAACGCCCCCTCCCCCCCCGACTGCCCTATAGTCCTAGAGAGCCCCCCCCCCCCCCCCGACTGCCCTATAGTCCTAGAGAAGCCCCCCGACTGCCCTATAGTCCTAGAGAGCCCCCTCCCCCCCCCGACTGCCCTATAGTCCTAGAGAACCCCCCCAACTGCCCTATAGTCCTAGAGACCCCCCCCTGATTGCCCTATAGTCCTAGAGAACGCCCCCTCCCCCCCCCCCGACTGCCCTATAGTCCTAGAGAGCCCCCTCCCCCCCCCCGACTGCCCTATAGTCCTAGAGAAGCCCCCCGACTGCCCTATAGTCCTAGAGAGCCCCCCCCCGACTGCCCTATAGTCCTAGAGAGCCCCCTCCCCCCCCCCCTGACTGCCCTATAGTCCTAGAGAAGCCCCCCGACTGCCCTATAGTCCTAGAGAGCCCCCCCGACTGCCCTATAGTCCTAGAGAACCCCCCCCCCCCGACTGCCCTATAGTCCTAGAGAAACCCCCCCCCCCTGACTGCCCTATAGTCCTAGAGAAACCCCCCCCCCCCGACTGCCCTATAGTCCTAGAGAACCCCCCCCCGGCTGCCCTGTAGTCCTAGAGAACCCCCCCCCCGACTGTCCTAGAGAGCCCCCTCCCCCCCCCCGACTGCCCTATAGTCCTAGAGAACCCCCCCGACTGCCATATAGTCCTAGAGAACCCCCCCCCGACTGCCATATAGTCCTAGAGAACCCCCCCCCCGACTGCCCTATAGTCCTAGAGAACCCCCTCCCCCCCCCGACTGCCCTATAGTCCTAGAGAACCCCCCCCGACTGCCCTATAGTCCTAGAGAACCCCCTCCCCCCGACTGCCCTATAGTCCTAGAGAGCCCCCTCCCCCCCCCCGACTGCCCTATAGTCCTAGAGAACCCCCCCCCCGACTGCCCTATAGCTAGAGAGCCCCCTCCCCCCCCGACTGCCCTATAGTCCTAGAGAGCCCCCCCCCCGACTGCCCTATAGTCCTAGAGACCCCCCCCTGACTGCCCTATAGTCCTAGAGAGCCCCCCCCGACTGCCCTATAGTCCTAGAGAACCCCCCCCAACTGCCCTATAGTCCTAGAGACCCCCCCCTGATTGCCCTATAGTCCTAGAGAACACCCCCTCCCCCCCCGACTGCCCTATAGTCCTAGAGAGCCCCCTCCCCCCCCCCCCCGACTGCCCTATAGTCCTAGAGAAGCCCCCCGACTGCCCTATAGTCCTAGAGAGCCCCCTCCCCCCCGACTGCCCTATAGTCCTAGAGAACCCCCCCCAACTGCCCTATAGTCCTAGAGACCCCCCCTGATTGCCCTATAGTCCTAGAGAACGCCCCCCCCCCCCGACTGCCCTATAGTCCTAGAGAGCCCCCTCCCCCCCCCCGACTGCCCTATAGTCCTAGAGAGCCCCCTCCCCCCCCCCGACTGCCCTATAGTCCTAGAGAAGCCCCCCGACTGCCCTATAGTCCTAGAGAGCCCCCCCCGACTGCCCTATAGTCCTAGAGAACCCCCCCCCCCCCGACTGCCCTATAGTCCTAGAGAAACCCCCCCCCCTGACTGCCCTATAGTCCTAGAGAACCCCCCCGACTGCCCTATAGTCCTAGAGAACTCCCTCCCCCCCCCCCGACTGCCCTATAGTCCTAGAGAACCCCCTCCCCCCGACTGCCCTATAGTCCTAGAGAACCCCCTCCCCCCCGACTGCCCTATAGTCCTAGAGAACCCCCTCCCCCCCGACTGCCCTATAGTCCTAGAGAACCCCCTCCCCCCCCCGACTGCCCTATAGTCCTAGAGAACCCCCTCCCCCCCCGACTGCCCTATAGTCCTAGAGAACCCCCTCCCCCCCGACTGCCCTATAGTCCTAGAGAACCCCCTCCCCCCCCGACTGCCCTATAGTCCTAGAGAACCCCCTCCCCCCCGACTGCCCTATAGTCCTAGAGAACCCCCTCCCCCCCCGACTGCCCTATAGTCCTAGAGAACCCCCTCCCCCCCGACTGCCCTATAGTCCTAGAGAACCCCCTCCCCCCCGACTGCCCTATAGTCCTAGAGAACCCCCCCGACTGCCCTATAGTCCTAGAGAACTCCCTCCCCCCCCCCCCGACTGCCCTATAGTCCTAGAGAACCCCCTCCCCCCGACTGCCCTATAGTCCTAGAGAACCCCCTCCCCCCCGACTGCCCTATAGTCCTAGAGAACCCCCTCCCCCCCGACTGCCCTATAGTCCTAGAGAACCCCCTCCCCCCCCCGACTGCCCTATAGTCCTAGAGAACCCCCTCCCCCCCCGACTGCCCTATAGTCCTAGAGAACCCCCTCCCCCCCGACTGCCCTATAATCCTAGAGAACCCCCTCCCCCCCCCGACTGCCCTATAATCCTAGAGAACCCCCTCCCCCCCCCGACTGCCCTATAATCCTAGAGAACCCCCTCCCCCCCGACTGCCCTATAGTCCTAGAGAACCCCCTCCCCCCCGACTGCCCTATAGTCCTAGAGAACCCCCTCCCCCCCGACTGCCCTATAGTCCTAGAGAACCCCCTCCCCCCCGACTGCCCTATAGTCCTAGAGAACCCACAGTGGTGTAGTGGTAGCACTCTCAGCAGTAAGAAGGGTCGCTGGTTCGAATCCCAACCACGACACTACCTGCCTGGAGTATGCATGTTCTCCCTGTGCCGGTGTAGGTTTCCTCCGGGTACTCCGGTTTCCCCCCACACTCCAAAGTCATGCTGGTAGGGTAATTGGATCCTGTCTAAATTGTCCCTAGTATGTATGAATGTGAGTTAGGGACCTTAGATTGTAAGCTCCTTGAGGGTAGGGACTGATGTGAATGTACAATGTAAAGCGCTGCGTAAATTGATGGCGCTATATAAGTACCTGAAATAAATAAAAATAAATAACCCCCCCCCCCCCGAATGTCCTATGGTCCTAGAGAACCCCCCCCCCCAACTGCTCTATAATCCTAGAGAACTACTTGCCGACTGTCCTATAGTCCTAGAAAAATCCCCCAACTGCCCTAGAGGACTCCCCCCCCCCCCCCCCCCGACTGCCCTATAGTCCTAGAGAACCCCCCCGACTGCCCTGTAGTCCTAGGGACCCCCCTCCCAACTGCCCTATAGTTCTAGAGGGGCCCCGACTAATGGTGTTCTCCTTATATACAAGGAGGGTCCTAGGAGTGCAGAATTGTAATATGACCCACCCTTCTAATACAAAGATGATATCCCCCTTCCCTGTCCCCAAAATTCTAGAGGACCCCCAGCCTGAGTATAATATGACCCATCCATCTCCAAATAGAAAGGTGTCAGCCCACCCCCCTAGTCCCAAGCCTAATGAGAGTCAATGACAAGGTGTCAGCCCTGCCCCATAGTCCTAGGGAAGACCAGCATTCTATACACAGAGGGGTCCTAGGTGTAATCCCTGACATTGACCCGATTTCCTCCACATAAGGAGGTGTCAGCCCGGCCCCCCATAGTCCTAGAGGACCCCCAGCCTGATAGGGGTCTGCCTATATTCAAGGGGGTCCTAGGAGTGCAAAATTGTAATGTATGACCCATGCTGCTATTACAAAGATACCCCCCCCCCCCCCCCCCTCCGATCCCTAAAATCCTAAAGGCCAACTAGTCTGTTTATAGTAGGACCCATCCAGTTCCAAATAGGTTTCAGCCCACCTCCTAGTTCCAAAGAGCCCCCAGCCTAACGAGGTCTTCATACATATATAATTAGTCCCAGGGGTACAAAATTGTATCACATGATAATAATATAAATCTATAATATAATCTAAATCTATATATCAATAATAACCCCTTTCCAGGTCCCAGTAGTACTTATAGGGTGTGCAAAATTGTAATACCTGACCATAGTCCTAGAGGACCCCCAGCATAACAATGCCCCCCCCCCCTTATTTTGTAGAAGGGTCCATGCATTACCAAATAACAATGCATGGCAATATGATTCACCCTTCCATGTCCCCAAAATCATAGGGGGCATCCAGTCTGATCATAATATGGCCCATCCATCTCCAAATTGCGCACAAAGTCCCCCACAGTGCTAGAGGGCCCACAGGCTAATGGGGGTCTCCTTCTTATAAATTTGCGGGGTCCTGTGAGTACATAATTGTAATATCTGATCATAAGACCATCTATCTCCAATTTTTTAGCACTGCCCTATAATCCTAGAGGGCACCTACCCTAATGGGGTTTTCCTTATATAAGGATCCTACGAGTGCAAAATTGTAATACAAAATGCCCCATCCTTCATACTGAGATATTAACCCCCTTGCATGTCCCCACAGTCCTAGGGGCTCCCAGTCTGATCATAGATGGCCCTGAGTGTGCCAGTATTACATTGTAATACCTAAAAACATGATCTGTTCTAGAAGGAAGGTGTCATCCTTGCCCCATAGTCCTAGAAGACAGCCGGCCTAATGGAGGTTTCCTTATATATAGGGAGTCCTATGAGTGCAAAATTGTACTGCATAACAATATGACCCATCCCTCCTGTATTACTGAGATATTAACCCCAACCCCCTTCCGAGAGCACACCCCTCCTGGAGGTCTCCATTATCTTAGCGGGCATCCAGGCCAATGTAGGTCTCCTTATATTTATAGGGAGACATGATTGTAATACCTGACAAGACCGTCCTTTTCCAAATAGCAAAACCGTCAGCCCATCCCTATAGCACTAGAGGGCACCCAACCTAATGGTGGTGTCCTGACATGATTTATCCTTTTTCTAACTCTGAAATATGACCCCCATCCATGTGCTCATAGTCCTCAAGAGCTCCCAACCTCATGGAGGTCCCCTTAGATATAGGGGGTGCTAGGACTGGAGTGCAGAATTTCAATATGTGACAATAAGACCCATCCTTCTAATACAGCCTTTCTCAACCTTTTCAACATAGTAAAACCCTTGAAATAACATAAGGATAGCCAAAAAGATCAATGGTGTCAGTGAGAACTTATTTAAGAGGCAGAAATTGCTCAAGGAACCCCTAGCAACCTCCTGGAGGTACCCTCAAGGAACCCCTAGCAACCTCCTGGAGGTAACCTCAAGGAACCCCTAGCAACCTCCTGGATGGCCTTATCAGGTATTACAATAATGCACACCCAGGACCCCCTACAAATATAAGGAGACCTCCATTGGACTGGATGCCCTCTAAGATAATTGAGATCTCCAGGAGGGGTGTCTTCTCAGACTAGGAAGACCCTAGATGGGGTTAATATCTCAGTATTACAGGAAGAATGGGTCAAATTGTCATGTAGTGCACGTTTGCACTCCTAGGACCCCCTATAGAAGGTGACCTCCATTAGGCTGGGCATCCTCTAGTGCTATAGGGATAGGCTGACACCTTGGTTTTTGGAGAAGGATGGTCTTGTCAGGTATTACAATCATGTCTCCCTATAAATATAAGGAGACCTACATTGGCAACCTTTTCAACATAGTAAAACCCTTGAAATAACATAAGGATAGCCAAAAAGATCAATGGTGTCAGTGAGAACTTATTTAAGAGGCAGAAATTGCTCAAGGAACCCCTAGCAACCTCCTGGAGGTAACCTCAAGGAACCCCTAGTAACCTCCTGGAGGTAACCTCAAGGAACCCCTAGCAACCTCCTGGAGGTAACCTCAAGGAACCCCTAGCAACCTCCTGGAGGTAACCTCAAGGAACCCCTAGCAACCTCCTGGAGGTAACCTCAAGGAACCCCTAGCAACCTCCTGGAGGTAACCTCAAGGAACCCCTAGCAACCTCCTGGAGGTAACCTCAAGGAACCCCTAGCAACCTCCTGGAGGTAACCTCAAGGAACACCTAGCAACCTCCTGGAGGTAACCTCAAGGAACACCTAGCAACCTCCTGGAGGTAACCTCAAGGAACACCTAGCAACCTCCTGGAGGTAACCTCAAGGAACCCCTAGCAACCTCCTGGAGGTAACCTCAAGGAACCCCTAGCAACCTCCTGGAGGTAACCTCAAGGAACCCCTAGCAACCTCCTGGAGGTAACCTCAAGGAACCCCTAGCAACCTCCTGGAGGTACCCTCAAGTAACCCCGAGCAACCTCCTGGAGATACCCCCAAGCAGCCTCCTGGAGGTACCCTCAAGGACCCCCTAGCAACCTCCTGGGGGCACCCTCAAGGAACCCCTAGCATACCTCCTGGAGGTAACCTCAAGGAACCCCTAGCAACCTCCTGGAGGTAACCTCAAGGAACCCCTAGCAACCTCCTGGAGGTAACCTCAAGGAACCCCTAGCAACCTCCTGGAGGTAACCTCAAGGAACCCCTAGCAACCTCCTGGAGGTAACCTCAAGGAACCCCTAGCAACCTCCTGGAGGTAACCTCAAGGAACCCCTAGCAACCTCCTGGAGGTACCCTCAAGTAACCCCGAGCAACCTCCTGGAGATACCCCCAAGCAACCTCCTGGAGGTACCCTCAAGGACCCCCTAGCAACCTCCTGGAGGTACCCTCAAGGAACCCCTAGCATACCTCCTGGAGGTAACCTCAAGGAACCCCTAGCATACCTCCTGGAGGTACCCTCAAGGAACCCCTAGCATACCTCCTGGAGGTACCCTCAAGGACCCCCTAGCATACCTCCTGGAGGTACCCTCAAGGAACCCCTAGCATACCTCCTGGAGGTACCCTCAAGGAACCCCTAGCATACCTCCTGGAGGTACCCTCAAGGAACCCCTAGCATACCTCCTGGAGGTACCCTCAAGGAACCCCTAGCATACCTCCTGGAGGTACCCTCAAGGAACCCCTAGCATACCTCCTGGAGGTACCCTCAAGGAACCCCTAGCAAACCTCCTGGAGGTACCCTCAAGGAACCCTAGTAATACTAAAATGTTAACCTCCATCCAAGTCAGCCCTTTTTGGTAGACGGGGAATCACCCTCTTATGTGTGGGGGCCTTCCAGATGTCCAAATACAACATTCTAGAATATAACCTGTCCTTCTAATGATAACCCCCCATGCAGGTCAGCCAGTCTCTGTGGTCAAAGGGAGGACCCTCATTTCTGCTGGTCTTACAACACATCACAACATTATGAGAACTTTCCCCAACCTCCCAAAAGTTGCTGCCAAGTATGCAAAAATATTAGAACTGACCCAACCTCCTAGAAGTCTATGCAGTGCTATGCTGCATTATAACCCCCATTCTAGTGTTCACCCCTGAGCAGTTCAGCCAAGTTTCCTAGTCCAACATCAGATCACCTATAGGTCTCCTTTCAAGGATGTGCAAAAGAAAAGCAAAATTGTTGCATGTATGACATTGTGTCTTCATTATCAGCCCTCTAAAGGTCTCTGTAACCTCCATCGAGTGTACAGTATGGTCCCATGTTCAAATATATCACCACCTATTCAGGTTGCCCCCACCCCACAGCACTAAAGGGCATCTACAGCCATGCAGGTCTCTGTACCATAGGTGTGCTATTTATTGTTTGCATTCAGACCAGTGGTGATGGGTGACAGTATGTACCATTGGACTGGTGATCTAGGGTTCTCTGGTTGTGCAAGAATGCAGTGTAATCCCCCCCCTCCTCCCCCATTAGCCTGTTCATCATCCTCACCCCGTGTAACCACAAACCCATTTTGCGCTACTGCTTTAACGTTTAGCATTGCAATGCTGCAGAATGTCACGATCGTCTTGTGCATCAATGACATGGGGAGTTAAAGGGGCTGGGTGTGTATGTGTGTGTTATTTTTCTTGAATGACCTCCTCTACTTCCAGAGGTCTGTTCTCTGAGAGGGAAAAAAAAAAAACTCTGGGCATTGATTGCAACGGATTATTTCTTGTGATCGTACACAAGTGTACCCTTAGGATGTGAGCGGAAAAGTCTGTGCCGTTAACCCGTTGTGTTCTGGAGCAGATCTCAATGTCACGCTTGGTGTAGTCCTCCCTCGGCCGTAGAGACCTCCTCCTGTCTATTAGCACTGATGCATCTACATTTATTATTATTTTTTACTCCTCTATTCTGTTTAGCTGTAATGCTACTGTTGGTGTCTAATTTGTAACCGGGCTTTGCTTTTTTTGGGCCTAGTGCTGAATTAACAAGGAGCATTTGGCACCCCCCCCCCCCCTCCACCTCTGATGCCGGTTCTCCATCCCTGCCATTCAGCCGCAGCTTCATTCACTTTTCCTAATGTGGCCTGGAATACGGTTTGTGTTGGCAAGACTTGCAGTGAATGAATCATACGTGTCAGATTGATTACCCTATGCTTTCTATCGGCGTGTGTGCATATGTGTCTGGAACACAGGCTGGGTCCTCGCAGACGTTCGATGCAAGCACTGACTTATGGTTGTCAGGCACCTACCTACCTAAAGGATAATGTTTCCTTTTTGCTCCTTGTGAGCATTCAGAAATCTTTTCAGATACCCTTTGCTCAATGCTCAATGAACGGGCGTATCGGCACGTACTATGAGTGGGAAGGATTGTGCGTAGAAAGAAACTGGTTCTTGTAGCTGAACGCCGAGCAAATAATATAAAATAAACTGGGGATGTACCAATACCATTTTTTTTTTTTTTACAACGAGTACGAGACGAATATATATATATATATATATATATATATATATATATATATAATTTTTTTTTTTCTAGTACTCGCCAATTACCGATACCCACCGCAACTGTTTTTGTTTTAACTTCAGCTGTCAGCAATGGTACAATGCATTGAAAAGTTATTTACAAATTGATTTTTTTTTTTTTAATTTAGCGCTTTTTCAATGTGAAATGTGTAACTATATGTTTAATATATATGTGTAAAAATATTCACTAACAAAGCAAACAAAAAAAAAAAAGTTGTAATTGTTTATCGTTTATAAAATAGACATGAACAAAAGAAAAAAAGCAGGAAAATAATAATTAAATGGAGGAGAATAGGGAGTTAATTAAGGCTGATTAAAGTAAATTAAGGGTTAATAACCGCTTGCCTACCAGGCCAATTCTGATATTTCTCTCCTACATGTAAAAATCATCATTTTTTTGCTAGAAAATTACATAGAATCCCCAAACATTATATATGTTTTTTTTAGCAAAGACCCTAGAGAATACAATGGCGGTCATTGCAACTTTTTATCTCACACGGTATTTGCACAGCAATTTTTCGAATGCATTTTTTTTTTGGAAAAAAAAAAAAAACAGTTTTGTGCTTTTAAAAAAAAAAAAAAAAAAAAAAAAACAAAATAGTAAAGTTAGCCCAATGTTTTTGCACAATGTGAAAGATGAAGTTACGCCGAGTAAATAGATACCTAACATGTCACGCTTCAAAATTGGACACGCTCGTGGAATGGCGCCAGTCTTCGCTACTTAAAAATCCCCTTTGGCGACGCTTTAAAAATTTTTACTGCTTACATGGTTTGAGTTACAGAGGAGGTCTAGAACCAAAATTATTGCTCTCACTCTACCGATCGTAGTGATACCTCACATGTGTGGTTTGAACACTGTTTTAATATGTGGGCGGGACTTACGTATGCGTTCGCTTCCGCGTGCGAGCACACGGACAGGGGCGCTTTTAAATTTTTTTTTTTTATTATTTATTTATTTTAGCTTGACACTTTTTTCCCCAAAAATTTTTTTGATCACTTTTATTTCTATTACAAGGAATGTAAACATCCCTTGTAATAGGAATATGACATGATCGGTCCTTTTTACAGTGAGATATAGGGTCAATAAGACCCCACATCTCACCTCTAGGCTGGGAAGCCTGAAATAAAAAAAAAAAAAAAAAGATCAGCGCTTCTCAGCCAGAAGCGGCGCCGTTCTTTTGAACACAGAGGCCTGGCGTGACGTCATAACATCGCACCCGGCCTCCGAACGATCATAGAGACTCAGGCGACCATCTGGTCCACCGGAAATCTCTATTCTGAACATCCGGGGCCGGCGGATCCTGTGTCCTACTCACCGATCGTAGCGGTGAGTCGGTAGAAGCACCGGAGGACGGCGGGAGTGAGCAGAGAGGGACCTGTCATCCGCCGGCTCAGTGGAAATCAACGGACTGATCTCCCGCTGAGCCGGCGGACCGACGCGGGCTCCGTAGAAACGGAGTCCACCTCGTGTGAAAGGGGCCTAATAAACATTGCCGGCTGCTTTTTTTTTTTTTTTTTTTTTTTTTTTTTTTTGACAGCTCCAATTACCGGACTTCTTTAACCCCCCTGGCGGTTTTCCCTGAGTGTGGCTTGGGGTTAAATCCACCACCATTAGCGGTAACCCCGAGCCACAATCGTGATTACATCTCAGGATCCTGGTGCGGTGTACTTACCTTGTCCCCAGGATCCTGCGATGTCCCCCCGCTGTGTCTGCGGGCTCTGTCCTCCACCCCGATGTCCTGTGTCCCGGGCTCCGTTCCCTGCGAGTGTCGCGACGCATGGGGGCGGAGCCTGGCGGCAAATTCAAAAAAAGTGAAAATTCATAACACATACAGTACACTGTAATCTTACAGATGACATTACTGTATGGAACTATTTCACATCCCTTTTGTCCCCAGTGCTTTGTCCAATGCCCTGCATGCAGTTTTATATGATATATACTGTTCTTTCTGCCTGGAAACTGGAGATTGTCCATAGCAACCAAAAAGTGTCCCTTTACGTCAAAATTGGTTTTAGACCAGCTAGAAAACAGCGATAGTAAATTAGAACACTTGCAGAATTGAGCGATAGTGAATCGTGGGGAAATTTTATTTTATTATTATATTATTTTTTTATAATTATTTATATCTATTGATTATATTATAATTTATGATTTTGTGTTTCAAACTTCATCATACCCGGGATGTCTACTAGACTCTTGGTGGACAGATTTATGTGTGTTATTACTAAGAATTGCAGGCCTACAATATAAAACGCCAAATTTCTATGCAAAACAATTGTACCGCTTTGAGATGCAAAAATCTGAAATACTCATACCGCCAGGGAGGTTAACACTGCGGAGACCCATTGACAGCTCAAAGAACTGAGCCTGAAGGTATCGGTGCATTTGCACAAGTGTACCGATACTTGTGCAAATACTCGGTATTCGGCACCGATACCAATACTAGTACCGGTGCGACCCTAAAATAAATCCAGGCCGGTTATGTATTTAGGAAATTATTTAAAGCTGAATGTTTGTGACACCGACTCATAATACCAGTAGTAGCTTACTTGTTCACAAGAGAGACGACTAAATTCCTTGGGTTGTACACTCCTTGATTTAAAAGTCGATAGTAACAACGTAAATCTATGCAACTACAAAGCTGAAATCCAAGACGATACTCCAAGTAATGCAGTTGTGTGATAAAGTGTATGTTCCCTCTAAAAATGGAAAAAGTTGTTTGACTGCTTCAGCCACGGAAGATTTTACCCCCTTCCAGACCAGAGCACTTTGCGACGTTGCACCAAAACAAAATTGATGTCCTTTTTTTTTTTCTCCACAAATAGAGCTTTCTTTTGGTGGTATTTGATCACCTCTGCGTTTTTTTTTTTTTTTTTATGCGCTATAAACAAAAAAAGAGCGACAATTTTGATAAAAATGCAATCTTTTCTACTTTTTGCTAAAATAAATATCCCCAAAAAATATATAAAAAAAAAAAATATTTTCCTTAGAGCCCTTTCACACTGGGGCGGTTTGCAGGCGCTATTGCGCTAATAATAGCGCCTGCAAACCGACCTGAAAGTGCCGCTGCTGTGTATCCAGTGTGAAAGCCCTGAGGGCTTTCACACTGGAGCGGTGCGCTGGCAGGACGGTAAAAAAAGTCCTGCCAGCAGCATCTTCGGAGCGGTGAAGGAGCGGAGTGTATACCGCTCCTGCCCATTGAAATCAATGGGACAGCGCGCCTATACCGCTGGCAAAGCGCCTCCGCAGAGGCGCTTTGCGGTGGTATTTAACCCCTTCTCGGCCGCTAGCGGGGGGTAAAACCGCGGCCGCATACCGACGGTAAAACGCCGCTAATAATTTACCGCCGACGCCGCCCCCCACCCCAGTGTGAAAGGGCTCTATGTTTAGGCTGATATGTATTCTTCTACATATTTTTGGTAAAAAAAAAACAAAAAAAATGCAATAAGCGTATATAGATTGGTTTGCGCAAAAGTTATCGCATCTACAAAATAGGGGATAGATTTATGGCATTTTTATTATAATTTTTAAAAAATTTTAATTAGTAATGGCGGCAATTTGCGATTTTTATCGTGACTGCGACATTATAGTGGACACATTGGACAATTTTGACACTATTTTGGGACCATAGTCATTTATACAGCGATCAGTGCTTTAAAAATGCACTGATTACTGTGTAAATGACACAGGCAGGGAAGGGGTTAAACACTAGGGGGCGATCAAGGGGTTAAGTGTGTCTTAGGGAGTGATTCTAACTGTGGGGGGGGATGGGCTACCACTGACATGACAGCGATCATTGCTCCCGATCACAGAGAGCAGTAGATCTGTCATGTCACAAGGCAGAACGGGGAGATGCCTTGTTTAAACAGGCATCTCCCCGTTCTGCGGCTCCATGACACGATCGCGGGAAACCGGCGGACACCGAGTCCGCGGGTCACACTGTACGTGGCGCGCCCACTAGCCCCGCCAATTAAAGGGGACGTAAGGTACGCCTGTTTGCCCACCGCTGCCATTGTGCCGATGTATATCGGCCTGTAGCGGCCGGCAAGTGGTTAATAATTGCCTTAGTCTTTCTGTAAATGCCTAAGGCTGGGTTCACATATGCGGCTGCGGCTTTTGCAGTCTGGTGTCTCGTGCGTTTCTGTTCACCGGTTCATGTGTGATTCAGGTACAAGCTTTTCCCTGAATTCGCACCTGGACCGGACCCAAAAATGCACAGGACCCTTTTCAAAAATGCACCACAGCCGCCCCCGGACATGTATGAACCGGCTCCATTGAGAGCCGGTCTCACTCGCATGTTATGCAAATTGGATGCGGTTAAAAATGCATTAAATTTGCATATGTGTGAACCCAGCCTAAAGCCTAGTACCCACTATCAGAAAATCGTATGAAAAATACCGCTTTCGAAGCGATTGTGTGATAATTTGATTGTTCGTACACAGCTTTCGTCTGAAATTATCCGAAGGGACAAACAGGAAAATTTTTCTCGTACGATTTTCGTTTAATGAGGAAGTAAACCCTGATGGGTTTTACTTCTTCTTTTGTTCCCTGCAAAGTAAAAGCATAATGGGCTAGTATGAATCACATACTAGCCCATTATGTGCCGCATACCTGCAAACAAAGCCCACGATATCTCCGCTGGTGGCCGTGTCCATCTTCACCCCTCTTCCTTCCGGGGCCGTGGTCTCCGGCTCTGTGACTGGTCGGAGTTGCGTGACGTCACTCTCGCGCATTCAAGCAGGAGCCGCCGGTCACGGCACAGACCCTTTAGAAACGGCACGATCGTGCCCTTTCTTCAGTGCGCATGCACCGATGACGTTGGCACAAGCGTATATGGCAAATATCTCCTAAACCGTACAGGGTTAGGAGATATTTCCAGTACCTACAGATAAGCCTTATTATAGGCTTACCTGGTAGGTAAAAGTTGTATGTAATGGTTTACAACCACAATTTTCTTCCTAAAGTACAATATAAATACATTACAACACATTACATCACTTCTGAGTTTTTATTCTGTTGTTCGAGAATTTTCATCACTTTAGTAATCTCTTCATTTGTAATATGGGACTAGCATGCAAGCCAGGAATGGACAAATTTATTAGAGAATTTATTAGCCTGTCCAATCTAGGAGCCAGCAGGATTTTTTTTTTCCAAGAGTCCGTTCTATTGACAACTGGAGGAAACCTCAAATGTAAGGTACCAGCTGTAATTTTTAGGAAGTATTGGCTATCTGCTTCCTGGGTAGGGATGAGCTCCGGCATGTTCAAGTGCTAATCTAAATCCACCAGCTGACACTGCAAACCACCAATCATAATGGACCAAGTTCCTTGTATACATGCAGCTGCGGGGTGTGGAATGCCGTGGGCCGCCTACGGTTGGCAGTCCGCAGTGACTGCTTCTTGGTGGGATAGCTCAGGCAGTTTTTGACTGATATCCCAACACACTTGAGCTCATCTCCTTTTCATGGGATTTATCCAGACCTGGTGTAAGCAATGTTTGCATTCTCTTAGGCCTGGTTCACACCTATGCGTTTTTTGGAGCTTTTTGCAGAAACGCACCGCAGTTTATTTGAATCGGTAGTTTTTTGTTTTTTTTATGAGCGTCTAACAGCAGAGTCTGCAAGGCAATGTCATAATCTGCTAGTATGCATTGCATACTAGCAGATTATGTGAAACTTACCTTAGAACTAGGGGTGCACCGAATGGAAATTTTAGTGCTGAAAACCAATACCGGAAATGACATTATATTCGACTTTTTAATTATTATCATCAATTTAAATTAAAATGAATTTATTGTTGGCCATTATTGGCACCTTTAGTACAAGAAAGGTCAAGAAAAATGCAATCTGCAGTCTCTAACCATCTCTTGTATCATGTCTGCAGTCTCTGACCATCTCTTGTATCATGTCCGCAGTCTCTGACCATCTCTTGTATCATGTCCGCAGTCTCTGACCATGTCTTGTATCATGTCCGCAGTCTCTGACCATCTCTTGTATCATGTCCGCAGTCTCTGACCATCTCTTGTATCTTGTCTGCAGTCTCTGACCATCTCTTGTATCTTGTCTGCAGTCTCTGACCATCTCTTGTGTCATGTCGGCAGTCTCTGACCATCTCTTGTATCATGTCGGCAGTCTCTGACCATCTCTTGTATCATGTCCGCAGTCTCTGACCATCTCTTGTATCATGTCCGCAGTCTCTGACCATCTCTTGTATCATGTCCGCAGTCTCTGACCATCTCTTGTATCTTGTCTGCAGTCTCTGACCATCTCTTGTATCATGTCTGCAGTCTCTGACCATCTCTTGTATCATGTCCTCAGTCTCTAACCATCTCTTGTCATGTCTGCAATCTCCTACTTAAACTTAACCACTTCCCGACCGCCGCGCGACTATGTACGTCCTAATTTTGAACGGGGATATCGTTGTTATGGCAGCAGTTAGCTGCCATAACCCCGGTATCCCCGTTTTCGTGCGGCGGCCGGCTTTCAGATAAAAGTGGTCCCTGCGACGGATTCGCCGCGAGATCACTTTTATCGGTGGCGGGAGAGGGCCCCCCCCCTCCCACCGCGATCCGGTGCCCTCCGCCGCTTACCGGAGCCGTCGGTAGCGGCGGAGGCGATCGCGTCCTGCTCAGTGGTTTGTCTGGAGACGAGTGAGGCCAAGATGGCGCTCACTCGTTTCCATGACACTGCTGGGCGGAAGCGACGTCAAAACGTCACTTCCGTCCACGTCTCTTAAAGGCATATTTTTTCAAATGTCATTTTTCTAAATGACTTTTTTTTTTTTTTTTTTTTTTTTTTTTTTTTTAAATTGCATTTTAGTGTAAATATGAGATCTGAGGTCTTTTTGACCCCCAGATCTCATATTTAAGAGGTCCTGTCATGCTTTTTTCTATTACAAGGGATGTTTACATTCCTTGTAATAGGAATAAAAGTGACACAATTTTTTTTTTTTTTAAACAGTGTAAAAATAAATAAAATATTGTAAAATAAATAATAAAAATTAAAAAAAAAATTTTTTAAAACCCCCCTGTCCCGACGAGCTCGCGCGCAGAAGCGAACGCATACACGAGTAGCGCCCGCATATGAAAACGGTGGTCAAACCACACATGTGAGGTATCGCCGCGACCGGTAGAGCGAGAGCAATAATTCTAGCCCTAGACCTTCTCTGTAGCGCAAAATATGCAACCTGTAGAATTTTTTAAACGTCGCCTATGGAGATTTTTGAGGGTAAAAGTTTGACACTATTCCACGAGCGGGCGCAATTTTCAAGCATGACATGTTGGGTATCAATTTACTTGGCGTAACATTATATTTCACAATATAAAAAAAAATTGGGATAACTTTACTGTTTTATTTTTTTATTCAAAAAAGTGAATTTTTTCCAAAAAAAGTGCGCTTATAAGACCGCTGCGCAAATACGGTGCAAAAAAAAGTATTGCAATGACCGCCATTGTATTCTCTAGGGTGTTAGAAGAAAAACCATATATAATGTTTGGGGGTTCTAAGTAATTTTCTAGCAGAAAAACCTGTTTTAAACATGTAAACACCTAAAATCCAAAAGGAGGCTGGTCCTTAAGTGGTTAAACACACTGCTAATAGTATTACCAAAATTTCCATTCGGTGCACCTCTAACAGACATGATACAGGAGACTGTCAGAGACTGCAGACATGATACAAGAGATCAAAGCAGCTTCACCAGTGCCTGTCAGATGCAGCAGCCTGCCTGTGCACATCGGTTGCAGCAGGCGGCCTGTGCCCTTTATTCAGTTTCACCAGTGCCTGTGCCCATCGGATGCAACAGCCTGCCTGTGCCCATCGGATGCAACAGCCTGCCTGTGCCCATCGGATGCAACAGCCTGCCTGTGCCCATCGGATGCAACAGCCTGCCTGTGCCCATCGGATGCAGCAGCCTGCCTGTGCCCTTTATGCAGTTTCACCAGTGCCTGTGCCAATTAGATGCAGCAGCCTGCCTGTGCCCATCAGATGCAGCACGCCAGTGCCCATCATGTACATTCTACCAGTGCCCATGAAATGCAGCAAGCCAGTGCCCATCATGTGCCCTACCAGTGCCTGGTAATGCAATCTCGCACTGTGTGTCAGAGATCTGAATTGCCGTGCAGCCGCTGGAACGATGTCCCACCTCCTATGACACATGGCACAATGATTCCTGGCATTGGATCAGTGTGCCGTCTATCACAAGAGGCGGTCTAGGCAGTGGGACATCGTTACATTGGCTGCGCCGCGAATCAGTTCTCTGACACACAGCGTGAGATCGCACTAATAGGCACTGGGGAGGCTGCATCTCATGACACTCATGAGAACAGCAGGAGGGAGGGGAGACTGACAGAAGCGCGCGGGGATAATACATGTGTGGCACCCGGCAGGACGGCCCCGCCCCTTTTTCGGCTCCATTATCTGTACTTTTTTTTTTTTTTCTTTCGGCGGAAATTTCGGTGCACCACTACTTAGAACGAAGCCCTCTAGCAGCGTGCTGTCACCGCTGAAGGCGCAAGCATCTTCACTCAGTCTTCCTTCCGGGTTCGCTGACTCCGGCTGTGTGGAGCAGTGATGACGTCACTCCCGTGCACAGGAGCCACCATTTACGCCACAGGTATGCCGTTCCTTCAGGTTGGGTTAACACTTAGTGCATATGCGGCTCACAGCAGGGGTCTGGTGCGTCCCTGTTCTCCGTTTCAGGGACGAATTTAAGGCCTGAACTTTTGCCTGAATTTGGACCTGAAACAGAGCCAAAGACGCACAGGACCCCTGTGCAATCCGCTTTACGGCCGCCACGGAGATGTGGGAACCGGCTCTATTGAGAGCCAGGCAAACTCTCCTGTCATGCGAATTGGAAGAAACCCACATACAATTCACACTAGTGTGAGCGAAGCCTTAGAGCGCATGCGCCGGTGACATCGCCGGCTGCATCTACAATAAATATCTCCTAATCGGTGAACGTTTTAGGAGATATTTGCAGTACCTCTAGGTAAAATTCATGCATGGAAGTTTACTCCCACTTTAACATGGTTTCCTATGGGACACATTCATATCTATGTTTTTTTTTTTTTTTTTTTTTTTTCCCCCATCTACTGTGTGTTTGGAAAGCGTCTGGCACTTTCTTAAACGCAAAACGCTGCATTTTTGGTTCAATAGACTTCAATGAATATGCTGCAGAAAAGGATGTAGTACATTTTTGACGCGTTTTTCAATTTAAAATTGCTCAACAACAAATTGGCCAAAAAAAAAAGCACCAAAATGTGTCAAAAACACATGTGCAAAATCTCGCCACCAAAAGCACTGCAGAAACAGATCAAAAGCAAAACTGCATAGGTGTGAAGCAGACCTTAGTGATGTTCTACACAGTCATAAAATATGGTGACCCTTCAGAAAATAATCCCTTCCTTTTTTTTGTTACTGAACACTAGAGATGCAATCGGGAGTGTCAGTAGAGATGAGCTCAGCGTGTTGAGATGTACTTCCGAACTCACTTGGCCGCGCCCTCCAGGAAGTCCTCACCTGTAATCATTTGTGGCCCATGCATTTCCAGACCTAAATGTATACATGGCCCCTTGTATATGTGTGGCTGCAGGATGTGGAATGCCTTGGCCGCAAATTTTTGGCCCATAACAGGTGATGGCTTCCTGGAGGGCGTGGCCACATGAGTTCTGAAGTGCATCTCAACAAGCTGGGCTCATCTCTACTGACCACATTGAGTACAGTAGCGGATCTCTCCTAGCGTGGTCAGTTTGCGTCTCTTCTCATGACTTGGGAGTCACAGGATGCCGTGCCACACCCCCGTCCAGTGTGCCACACCCCCGTCCAGTGTGCCACACCCCCGTCCAGTGTGCCACACCCCCGTCCAGCCCCCTCCACAATTTATTTGACATTGGCAGGATCTGAGTTGTCTTCAGCGGCTGAGCGTTTTCCATGGAGCCCCTTTGTATGTTTGATGCCAGTGGAAGCTGCCAAGCGTCTTCTGCTGGCTCCACCCCGAGTCCTCTGAGCTGTGGGAGAGGAAGGCTACGGCATTATGAAAGTGGGATTAAATGTTAACCACTTCAGCCCCGGAAGGATATACCCACACTTCCTGACCAGGCCATTTTTTGCGATACGGCACTGTGTCGCTTTAACTGACAATTGCGCGGTCGTGCGACGTTGCACCCAAACAAAATTGATGTCTTTCTTCCCCACAAATAGAGCTTTCTTTTGGTGGTATTTGATCACCTCTGCGTTTTTTATTTCTTGCGCTATAAACTAAAAAAGAGCGCCAATTTAGAAAGAAAAAATACATTTTTTACTTTCTGCTATAAAACATGTCCCAAAAAAATGTAAAAAAACAAATGTATTCATCAGTTTAGGCCGGTATGTACTCTGCTACATATTTTTGGTAAATCCCAATAAGCGTATATTGTTTGGTTTGCGCAAAAGTTATCGCGTCTGCAAAATAGGGGATAGTTTTATGTCCCTTTTTTAAAATTTTTAATTAGTAATGCTGGCGATCAGTGATTTTTAGTGGGACTGCGACATTGCAGCGGACAGATCAGACATTTTAACACTTTTTTGGGAACCAGTGACATTATTACAGTAATAATAGTTATTGTACTAATGACACTGGCAGGGAAGGGGTTAACAGGGGTCAATCGAGGGGTAAATGTGTTCCCTGTAGGTGTTTTCTAACTGTATGGGGGACTGTGTGACTGGGAAAAGGTGCTTAGCAGAAAGACAGGATCTGTGTGATCTCCCCTGTCAGAACAGAGATCTGCCTTGTTTACACAGGCAGATCCCCGTTCTGTGACTGTGGGGAACCCGATCGTGGGTGGCCAGCGGACATCGAGTCCGCCGGACCCGCTGATTGGCTCCCCCTGCTGGCCAATTGGAGAGCGTGCGCCCACAAAAGCGACTTCCCGAGCCGACTTACACCTATGGCAATTTTCGGGATCGTGCCACCTTGCCGCAGTACAATGACGGCGGCTGATCGGCAAGTGGTTAATATCGCCTAGTATCTTTGTTTTTTTTACAAGGTTTGCATTTACATACACTTTAATTGAAAATCATTAAAATATATCTAAACCAAATAATAAAAATTAAATAAATTACAGCTTCTTGTCCTTAGATGTGGCGGCCGCATTCGTTTTCTATTTTCTGGCTTAGGCTATACTCACATGGCAGGCAGTTTGCTGCGTTCGGTGGTGGCCTTTCTCTCCTTTTTTTTACTTGGCAGTCCTGTGCAGGAACCCTTCCTGTCCTTGGGTGACAACGCTCCTTCCACTGAGTTTATGGAAAGAGCCATGATTGTCACCCGGGCTGGAATTCAAACGTGTCTTCTACTTTACAGAATAGTTTACAGAAGTGGGCCCCTTGATAAAGTTGTAAGGACGAAACGTTCGGGTCAGACCAGATGTGACATCAGCCCTCATCTCGGAACGTGGAACCCGGGTGAGACGCTGACTTGTCGGCACAGTGGCGAGGATGAGAGTCTGACCGAGTGAAGATACTTTATTGTGTTCTATGCCCCCGTTCACACTGAATATGACTTTGAAATTGTGCGACTTGGCTGACATCTGTGTAACTTCATGCACAGATGTCTATGCAAGTCACACCTGAAATCGCAAAAAATAGTGCAGGAACCTTTTTTATCAAATCAATGCTGCACCACAAAGTTGGGATCGCACTGATTTGAGCAGTTCCATTGCTGACAGTAGGGTGCGCCTGTCCTGTCATTTGGACCTGTCAAATCGCATTACAAGTCGCACCGGGGTGAATGGGGCTTTATGAGCGAGATGTTTTTAGTTACTTTGTGAGTATAATTTATTGGGGTTAAATAAATTAGTGTTTGAAGGTAAAACACTATCGGAGTCTTCTTTCTTTTGGATGTTAGCGATTCCTTAAAGGGGACCACACATATTAAATATCCCCCAAAAAATGTAAAAAAAACAAATTTCTTCATCAGTTTAGGCCGATATATATTCTTCTACATATTTTTGGTAAAAAAAAAAAAAAAAATACGCAATAAGCGTATATTGATTGGTTTGCACAAAAGTTATAGCGTCTACGAAATAGGGTATATATTTATGGCATTTTTTATTTATTTTTTATACTAGTAATGGTGATCAGCGGTTTTGATTTATATATTTTTTTGTGGCATTGTGGCGGATCGGTGCTATAAATAGCCACTGATTACTGTACAAATGTCACTGGCAGGGAAGGGGTTAACACTAGGGGGGCGATCAAGGGGTTAAGTGTTCCCTAGGGAGGGATTTCTAACTGGGGGGGATGGGACTGACTCCGTGTAGAGAGATCGCTGATCACTAGGAACAGCTGATCTCTCTCTCCTCCCCTGTCAGAACGGGGATCCGCCTTGTTTACATTGGCAGATCCCCGTTTGGCCTCTCTGGAGTGAGTGCGGGCGCTGGTCACACGCATCGGCATCACACCGCGGGCACGTGCCTCCGGCACCGTCCGAATCGCCGTACCGGTACGGAGATTCACGCAATAGAGCCGCCCTGCCGCAGTATAACTGGTGGGCAAGTGGTTAGTATAAAAGATTCATATCTCCTTTCCACCCTTCATATAGCTTCATGTCTGACTCCTTGTTAAAATGCCCATATATCCTATTTCTGGGTGTATTTATTATATATGATATAAGTAATAATATAATATTACTTTCACTGTTTCACAGTATAAAATGAACCCCTTATAGTAGCGATTATCTGCTCTTTTTTGTACTATAAAGGGCTCATTTTTGTTTTTTTAACCCCATTATGACCAGTGATACAAAAAAAGCATGCTGCTGCTACTAGACTTCCTAGGCGTGGTTCACACCCATGCGTTTTTTGGTGTCGTTTTGCAGAAACGCACTACAGTTCATTTAACATGGTTTCCTATAGAACTTTGTTCACACCTATGCTTTTTTTAGCCGATGCGTATTTGGAAGGGGTTTAAGGACTTTTTTCAACGGCAAAACAGTGCTTTTTTTGGTTCAATAGACTTCAGTGGAGAAGGTGCAGAAAAGCATGTAGCGCGTTGTTGACGCAATTTGTGGTTAATCTGCCCAACAACAAATTGGCCAAAAAAAAGCATAAGGAATGCAAAACGCAAATCACAGCAAAATCACATGTGCAAACACACACAGCAAAAAAGAACTGCAGAAACAGATCAAAAGCAAACTGCATAGGTGTGAACCGAGCCTTATGCTGGCCACACACGTATCGATTTTTGTACGAGAATATTCATTACGTAAAATCTTTGTACATTCGCTGAATAAAAGAATGTCGTTTTTCAAAATTTCTCTTGCTTTTAACATTTTAGTTTTTAAAATGAATGTAATTTCTGAACAAAAACCACATACACATATACACACACACACACACATTCTTTGTACATCTAGTTAGAATTATGTTTAATTTGTATGTAGCACCGCGGCCCTGTGAGATACGATATTTCCTTCTACTGTATGTTCTTACGTGTAGTGGAATGACAATGAGACTTGACTTCACTGTCTGAAAAAGTCCTTTGACCAAGAAGTTTCCTTTTCTGGTCCTTCCAATTTTCCCATCACTGTGGTCAAAAACAATTGTGGATTTCACCCCACTAACAATGAGAAAATCGAACGAACATTCTTAAAATTACTATTTTTTTTTTTTAACCACTTCAATACCAGGCACTTAGACACCTTCCTGCCCAGGCCAATTTTCAGCTTTCAGCGCTGTCGCAATTTGAATGACAATTGCACGGTCATGCTACACTGTACCCAAACTAATTTTTTTTTATCATTTTGTTCCCACAAATAGAGGGAAGAAAAAACAAGTTTTTTTTTTTGTTTCTGTTAAAAATTTTTGGAAATAAGTACGTTTTCTTCTTCAATGACAGGTACTGATATGGCTGCACTGATGGGCACCGATGAGGTGGCACTGATGAGGCGGCACTGATGGGCACTGATAGGTGGCACTGGTATGCGGCACCGATGGGCACTCATAGGTGGCACCGTTGGGCACTCATAGGTGGCACCGTTGGGCACTCATAGGTGGCACTGATGGGCACTGATAGGTGGCACTGGTATGCGGCACCGTTGGGCACTCATAGGTGGCACCGTTGGGCACTCATAGGTGGCACCGTTGGGCACTCATAGGTGGCACTGATGGGCATTTGACGGTGGCACTGATGGGTACTTATGGGTGGCACTGATGGGTACTTATTGGTGGCACTGATAGGTGGCACGGATGGGAACTGATGGGCACTGATAGGTGGGCACTGATGGGCACTGACAGGTGACACTGATGGGTGGCATTGCTAGGCATCAGTGCTATATAATGGTGCCAATCAGTGCCCATTTGTGGGCACTGATTGGCACAGATTGGGCACTGACTGGGCACATGTGGCTGGCCATGGGGTACATACCTGGCCATCCACATGTTGCCTCCTTCCCTGGTGGTCCAGTGTGGTGATCTGAGGGGGGCTGCGCTGATAAACAATCGAGGCAGACCCCTCCTGTCAGGAGAACCGCCGATCGGCTCTCCTCTACTCGCGTCTGTCAGACGCGAGTGAGGAAAAGCCGATCAACAGCTCTTCCTACTGACATCGTGATCAGCCGTGATTGGACACAGGTGTGTCCAACACCGATCGCTGCGATGCGTGCCCCTGCTGGCGCGCGGCGGCATGTTATCCTGCTGGACGTCATATGACGCCCAGTCAGGATAACTGAACCACTGCCCGGCCATCATCTGCTATTGGCCGGGCAGGAAGTGGTTAAGCAAGACATTGTTTTTGTATGGCTAGCATAGGTGACAGCAGGCGCAGAGAGCTTTTATCAAGCCAGCTGCCTATGACAAGGGAGTCTCATACATAATATATTACACTTCTGTCTGAAAATCAACTAAACTGTCCAATTTTTTTTTTTTTTTTTCTTTAAATAAAAAATTTGATCTGAGCCTGATGATATTTACCAGATTCAACCTCTAACACTGGGGCGTTTTTCAGAAAAAGTATTTCAAAGTTCGTTCAGACAAAGATTACGTTTTGGGCTTTCATGTTCACACCCTTCTTCAAATCAGTCAGAACACATGTGTAATCTTTGTCTGAACAAACATTGAAATACTTTGAAATATAAGTGCAGCGACCTTTGAGCTTTAAAGTTTCAAATAAAAGGCAATTTATTCTTAAATATCTCTATGCAGTGGTAAATATAAATAACCAACTATATGATTAGGGAGCAAAATCAGATGAGATATACTGTGTATATATGTATGTGTGTGTGTATATATATATATATATATATATATATATATATATATATACATATACACAGTATATCTCATCTGATTTTGCTCCCTAATCATATAGTTGGTTATTTATATTTACCACTGCATAGAGATATTTAAGAATAAATTGCCTTTTATTTGAAACTTTACATATTAACTAAATTATACACCACACTTTTTTTTAAGGTTATTATCCGATTAATCGAAACAACAATCGGCCAACTAATCGATTATGAAAATAATCGTTAGTTGCAGCCCTATTGAAACCACAGCACTACCTCATATCTATTATCTTGAACTGTGATTTATGAGACTAATGCTGCAAAAAAATTGCACAGCTGTTTACCAAACACATATTTTCAGAAAAGGTTATACTAAAGCAGTGGCGGCCGCTCCATACAGGGCTCAGGGGCGGCGCCCCCCTTAATCCATGCACCCGGCCCCTAATCTACATGCAGGGTGCCGGACACATGGATTTCAATGGGGTTTTTTTTTCTTTTTTAAAGCACATGATTAGTGCCTGAGGCTCTAATTGGCTTCAAAAAGAGTGGGCTCGGGGCGCAGAGCCTAACCAGTTGTGTGACAATAGCGAAATCATGTGAGGGGGGATTGTGGTGGAGACGTTGTGAGAGTGAGGGGGGGCAGGTTTGTTTGCCGCCCTCCCCCAAAATATTGAGCACCAGCCGCCACTGTACTCAAGTATATTTTAGTGCAAGCAACACCAAATTATATCTATTTTTATTTTTTGTAAAATATAAAAAATAGGGGGTTGTGTCAAGTAATCTAGATTCAAACATGTCAAGTCTTAAAATTGTGTGTGCCTTTGAAATGGTATCAAACTTTGGTACTAAAAATTATTCATAGGTGACAAATTCTTACAGGTTATAAGTTTAGACTTAAAGCAGTTGTATACCCCGCTTTCACATTTTTACCTACAGGTAAGCCTATAATAAGGTCTATAATAAGGCTTACCTGTAGGTAAAATGAATATCTCCTAAACCTGGACGGTTCAGGAGATAATCACCTTGCATGCAGCCGCTGAAGTCCGCGGCGCATGCGCTCTGAAAGTCTGGCGGATGCTGCCAGGAAATCAGAGCTCCTTTCCGGAGAGAGGACTCCCGCACGCGAGAGTGACGTCATCGCGGCTGCAGCCACTCATAGCGCCGGAGCCGCGAACCCGAAAGAAATGCAGAGGGAAGATGTCGGCATCCACAGCTGTGACCGGGAGGCGATGACGGCACTTCGTTCTATAGTAAGTACTTCATAACAAGCTAGTATGTGGTGCATACTAGCTCATTATGCCTTTGCCTTACAGGTTGTGTTTTTTTTTTTTTTTTTTGCAGACATACAACAGCTTTGAAGTGATTGTAAACGATCATCTTGTAAAACAACCGATTCGGTTTAAATTAGAAATGAAAGGCAAAACATTTGTGTATAGACGAAAAAAAAAAGTATTTATAATGTTTTTTTATCTTTTTTTTTTTTTTTTTTTTTTTATAAGTGATCACATTCCCTCTGCTACTTAAAGTGTTACTAAACCCACAACAGTAAAATCAGTCTGTATATGCAGTAAAGCATGCTTGTTATACTCACTATGGAACCTAAGGGGGTTAATCCTCTGCATTGTGTAAAAAGGCTGTTTGATCCTGTCTTCTCTGATCCTCCCTTTCTTCCACTGACTCCAAAACAGGTGCAGATAAAACAGAGTTACTGGTGTCAGGCTGCACATGCTCAGTTTGATGTGTATTGATAGAAAGGGTTTTTTTTTTTTATATCTTGGGAGAGTGCATGTGATCAGCGCAGGGACAATCGTCACTGTCCAGACAGAGGGTCAGGAATCCTGGCTCCTGATTGGACAGCCAGTGCAGTATGAAAACTCCTCCTACAAGCTTTAACCAGGCACTGATAGAAGGCACAAGACTGCTATATACTGCTGATGAGAAAAGGTATTTAGCAGTTTATATTTACTAAAATAATTGAATTTCTGTGTACTGTGGGAGATCAGATATAGTGACTTGCAGGGTCCCGGGTTTAGTAACACTTTAACCACTTACATACCGCAGTACATCATATGACATCCTGGGCTTTCAGTAGAGATATCTGAATGATGGGTGCAGCTGCTGGCAATATTCAGATCTCATTTTTTTTCAGCCGGTGATTCCCCGCACCGTAAAAACAATCATAGCGGCAGTTCAGCTGCTTCAATGTTTTTACTGGCGACGAGAGTGGGCCCCCCCCCCTCCTGCGGCCCTCCGGTACTTCTCCTGGATTGCCCGTGCTATAACAAGGCTTTCCTATAGGTAGTGTAAATATCTCCTAAATGTGTACCATTTAGGAGATAATTACATTACATGCAGCCAGTGACATCACTGGCACATGGGCTCTGAAGGAACGGCCTTGGGTGCCGTTCCTTCCGAGCCCTGTTCCAAGCCCTGTACCGTGAACGGCGGCTCCCACGCGCACGCGTGGGAGTGACGTCATCGCGGCTCCGGCCACTCACAGCGCCGGCGCCCACAAACCTAGAAGAAACTCGGGGGGGGGGGGATGTCAGCTGTCTCAGCAGTGTGTGGGCGCCGCTGGAAGGTTTCCTTCTAAGGTAAGTATTTCATAATGAGCCATTTCATTATGCCTTTTGTCTTAGATGCATACTAGCCCATTATGCTTTTGCTTTGTAGGGAACAAAAAAGGAAGTAAAACCCATAAGGGTTTACTTCCTCTTTAAGGAAGAAGTAAACTTCCATTTTTGAATTTTACCTATAGGTAAGTCTATAATAAGGCTTGCGTATAGGTAGTGTAAATATCTTCTAAATGTGCGCTGTTTAGTAGATATTTACTGTACATGCAGCCAGCGACATCATTGGCTGCATGCGCTCTGAAGGAACAGCCACTCATGCCGTTTCTTCAGAGCCCTGTGCCGTGACCGGCGGCTCCCATAGTAATGCGTAGGAGTGACGTCATCGCGGCTCCAGTCAGTCACAGGGCCGGAGTCTGCGAACCTGGAAGCAAGAAGGGTAAAGATGGAAGCGGCCTCCAGTGATGACATCACATCGCTGCCAAGCTTCATTTTCAGTTAAGGTTCACATTATTTCTTTGCCTTGCAGGTAAGGAAAAAAAAAACCAAAAATAAAAACGTGCTCGGTTTACAACCGCTTTAAAATCTTTGTAATGTACGCAGAGGGGAGTTACTCTTTAAAGCGGAGTTCCACCCACAAGTAGAACTTCTGCTCATTTGTCTCCTCTCCCCCTCCGGTGCCACAATTGGCACCTTTTGGGGGGGAGGGGGGACAGGATACCTGTCTATGACGGTATCCTGTTGCCACTTCTGGGAGTCCGGGCCGCAGCCCGTGACATCACCGCGGGGCTCCCTCCTCCTTTCCCTGTCGCCGGGCCAGTAGGAGAGAGGAGCGGGGCCTCGCTCATGCGCAATAGTGTTCCTGGCGTGAAGCCGTAAGGCTACACTGCCGGGTTCCCTCACCCGCAATGGAGGGGGCAGCACCCGACAGCTGATGGTAACATCAGCTGCGGTGCCGGCATCGCTGGATCTCAGGACAGGTAAGTGTCTTATTATTAAAAGCCAGCAGCTGCAGTATGTGTAGCTGTTGGCTTTTAGTTCTTTTTTTGGGGCGGAACATCACTTTAAGTCTCTTTAAGACTTCCTTTATACTACTCCAATGCATTGGGCTTAAAAAGCGGTTCTTTGCCTTGTTTGAAAAAAAAAAAAAAAAAAAAATGAGTCAGCAGCTACAGGCAGCCTTCCTATGCTAAGCTGAAGTTGCAGCGTGGGAGGTGTTGTGCTTCGCGCTACACAAAGTTACCAGTATAGAACCTACAGACAAGTGTCTCTTATTTTTACAAAATAATGTGGATATTCAATGACTTTCAGTGCTGGTGTCAGTATTCACCAGGACAATTAAAAGGGCAAATCTCCCTAATCTAGACACAGACAGCAATTAAACCCTGACAGAGGTCCTAACCCCTCACCACACAATGCAAAACTAACAAAAAACATTTTGGCCTTAGATACACTTTAAAGCGGGGCGGGGGGGGGGGCACTCTTCCAGTTGCCTCCCTCCATTAGTATGAGTGGGATGTGTGTAACTCGTGGGGGGGGGACTGCCTGTATTGTACTCACCGAGGGTCCTTCTGTCTTTTCACTCCCAAAGACCCTCCAGAGATATTCTTGTACATTCTGACCTAAATTTCCTAATGGAATGACAATGATACACTTATTATATATACAGTTATATATTTTTAGTAGACAGAGAATCATGCAATGTGAATTTTGAGTTTTGCTTTTTGTATTTATTTTGTTAAGATTCCATAAATGATTGCGGCAGGGTTCCATGGAGGTTGGTGCTTGAAACCAGGGAATATCCTGGGCGTGTTTTTTTTTCCACAGACAACGATTGTGTATTGTTCAGGATGAGAGTAATAGCGAGCATAAAGAGTAAAGCCCAGACATTACTAATGTAAAAAAAAAAAAAAAAAATAGCTATCTCTCAGCCTTTAGGAAGTGGTCAGCTTGGTAAAAAGCTGTTTGGTTTAGGTGAGTGTTTATCTGGATCGGACTTTTTTTGAGAAATAAAGTAATTGAAACCTAAAGTGTTACTAAACCCAGGACCCTGCAGTCACTATATCTGGTCTCTCACAGTACACAGAACATGGAAATGCAATTATTTTAGTAAATATAAACTGCTAAATACCTTTTCTCAATCAGCAGTATATAGCAGTCTTGTGACTTCTATCCGTATCTGGTTAAAGCTTGTAGGAGGAGTTTTCATTCTCCTCTGACTGTCCTATGAGGCTGCAGGACCCTCCGTCTGGACAGTGCTGATTGGCCCTGTGCTGGTCACATGCACCCTCCCAAGAAGAAAAAAAACTCTTTTTGCAATACACACCAAACTGAGCATGTGCAGAGTGACTCCAATGCTCTGTACTACCAGGAGATGGTGGATAAAGGGGAGGATCAGAGAAGACAGGATCAAACAGCCTTTTTATACAATGCAGAGGATTAACCCCTTAGGTTCCACATTGAGTATAACAAGCATGATTTACTGCATATACACACTGATTTTACTGTTGTGGGTTTAGTAACACTTTAAAAGTATTATTAATATTCTTATTATACAGGATTTATATAGCGTCAACAGTTTGCACAGCGCTTTACAATGTTAGGGCAGACATGGAATAAGAGGCGGAGTGCTGTTGCTATCACTCCGCCTGACATTCCTGCTGGAACTTTACAAGAGGCGTCGGCCTATGCACCTTGCTGAAGCCTCCGCGGTACTGCTGCCGCCGCAGCTCTGCTCCCTCTGTGGCTGGCGCTACGTGCCTGGAAATAATTCCTGTGCTTCCCCTTGCACCTTCATCCAAGGCATGTTACAGCAGGTCGGCAAGCCCAGGCGATCTACCAGTCATCTGGCTGCGATCGACTGGTAGATCTTGGTCCACAGGTTGCCGGCCCGGGCTCTAGGTAATTCACTGAGCTTCCTGTCTGTGTGTAATTGCCTGTTCTTATCGGACAGCTACACAATCGACAGGACCGTGGCACTACACCCACAATATGCTGATGGCGGGTGCAATACTTTACAGGTCCCTAACAAAAATAATGCATATTTTTTTTTTTTTTACCTGCAAAAAAAGTGCATTTTTTTTTTTATTGTTTATTTTTGTAAAATTTAACTTATTTAATGTTTAGTACAGTAAAGCTCACACGGGCCATGGTTGTCTTTTAACCACTTGCCGACCAGCCGCCGTTGTTATAGGTTGGCTTTCCTGCGCAAATCGCCGTAGCTGTTTGGGAGCGTGCCACCGGCGACCCGCGATCGCCTAGTACAGGGGCAGAATGGGGATCTGCCTTTGTAAACAAGGCGGATCCCCGTTCTGACAGGAGACCTGTCGGAGAACCTCTGTTCCCAGTGATCGGGAACAGCTATCTCTGTCATGTCCCAGGCAGCCCATCCCCCCCTACAGTTAGAACACGCCCAGGGAACACACTTAACCCCTTGATCGCCTCCTAGTGTTAAGCCCTTCCCTGCCAGTGTCTTTTTGTCATTGATCAGTGCATTTTTATAGCACTGATCAATGTAATAATGTCACTGGTTCCCAAAAAACGTGGGGTCAGATTTGTCCGCAGTCCTGCTAAAAAAAATCGCAGATCGCCGCCATTACTAGTAAAAATAAAAGTCCCTAAATCTATCCCATAGTTTGTAGACGCCATAAGTTTTGCGCAAACTAATCAATATACGCCTATTGTGATTACATTTTTTTTACCAGAAATATAGAATATTGGCTAAACTGATGAATAAACTTGTGTTTTTGTTTTGTTTTTTTTTTGCATATGTATTATAGCAAAAAGTAAAAAAAAAAATATTTTTTTCAAAATTGTTGCTCTTTGTTTATAGCGCAAAAAATAAAAACCACAGAGGGGATCAAATACCACCAAAAGAAAGCTCTATATGTGGGAAAAAAAGGAATCATAAATCTTATTTGGGTACAGCATCGCACGACCGCGCAATTGTCCGTTAAAGTGACGCAGTGGCGTATCGCAAAAAATGGCCTGGTCATTAAGGGGGCAAATCCTTCCGGGGCTGAAGTGGTTGTAAACCCAGATTAAAGAACAAAAAAACCTGCAAGACAAAGGCATACTAGCTCATTATGAAATACTTACCTTTGAACGATGCTGTTGCAGCGGTCCCGGCACACCTTTGTGACCGACGACATGTCGTCCCGGAGTTACTTCCGGGTTTGCGGGCTCGGGCGCTGTGATTGGCCGGAGCCGCCATGATGTCACTCCCACAGGGCACGAGCGAGCCATTTCTTCGGTGCACATGTGCCAATGACATGCGGATAGAGTGACTATCTCCTAAACTACGCAAGTTTAGGAGAAATTCGCGGTACCTACAGGTGAGGGTTTACAACCAATTTAAATACAAGTTTTATTGTATGTTCATCTCAACTACAATTAAACTGTATTTCTCTTCTTTTTCATGTAATTACAGTGTGTACTTTGTTACAATGCTGCATTTCAAGGTTATGTTGGATATTTATTGCCCCTATATTGGCAATGAGTGGATTGTATAGCGCCTTCTCTCTCATTTCTTTGTGTATTGTTTTATTTTATAGCTCTTTCCACATTTGTTGTATGAAACTTAGAAAACTTGAAGAACTCTATTCTTTAATAAAGAATACCTTGGTGAAAAAAAAAAAAAAACACTTTATGAAGTCTACACAACATTTTCACATAAATGTAAGTGAAGGAATGACTGTGGTTGGTTGCTATATTCCCAGACACTCGTATACCACTCAGAACCTACCTACTGGTCACGTCTTGCTGGAGCATTAGGCCGGGTTCAGACTGGACAAACACTCCGACATTGGGAGCTCATGTCACATGACATGTGAAAATCAATACACAAAGGAAAAGGAAGATGGGGTAAAAAAAAACCCCGGGACTTTGAAGGTGCTTAGACCAAATAGTAGTTGGAGTAAAAAAATATATACAAAATCTATCCATACAAAAGTTTTTTTATTCAATTTATTACATGTTAACAAAAAAGATTAAAAGTCTCTCAATATCCATATCTGATTTAGCAGAAACAATGGAAGAAAAGCCACTTAGTAAATACCACTCGACATGTTTCGCTCGTTTCGAGCTTCATCAGGAGTTCTGGTAAGAATTATGGTGTACAGGCTGAACATTTTGTTAAAGTAGAGAATTTAGATTTAATGAACACGATGAACAGCATTCAGAATGTAGGTAGGTCCCGCTCATACAGGTTCCCATCAATATTGGTCACAGAGGAGCTAAGCAAAAATGTATCCTTGCTGGAGAACTTATGTTGAATCAAAGGTTGTTTGCTGGAGGCTAACAGAGCAAAGTTAAGGCAGCAGTTTGAAATCCCCCTGGTGTGGAGATTCACTGCTGACTGGTTTGAACAAATCGAAAAAAATAGTGTCAGGAAGTAAATGCATATAGATGCAGCTGTATGAAAGTTTGGGCAGGCATGCAGTGGAGGGGAGAGAGAGACACAGCCTCCCCTTCAGAGGGAGAGCCTTCGACAATCCTTTGTGTATTTTCTCATGGGATGTGGTGCTAAGGTTGATTGTTCCTGCCCTCTTCATTTAAACAGTATGTGAAAATCAATGTTTCCCTATGAGAGCCGTCTTAACTGGACTGACACAAGTCAGTCCGACTTTGAAAATGCTCCCTGCACTACTTTGGTCCGACTTTGATCCTACTTCAGCCGATTGAGTATCACTGCAGTCACATCAAAGTCGGATCGCCGTCTTAACTGATCCGACTTTGGCACGCGACTTATGCTCTGATGATCTTGAAGAGAAACTCCACACCATATTTAAAAAAAAAAAAAACGACCTGGGTTCCCCCTCCAAGACATACCAGGGCCTTCGGTCTGGTATGGGTTTTAAGGGGAACCCCCCCCAACGCCGGAAAAACGGCATGGGAGTCCTTCCCGCAAAATCCATACCAGATCCTTATCCGAGCACATAGCCCGGCAGGTCAGGAAAGGGGTGGGGACGAGCAACCCCCCCCGATGTGTACCAGGCTGTATGCCCTCAACATGGAGGGGTGGGTGCTATGGGGGCAGGGGGGCCCCCCCACCCTAAAGCACCTTGTCCCCATGTTGAGGACAAGGGCCTCTTCCCGACAACCCTGCCGTTGGTTTTTGGGGTCTGCGGGCAGGGGGATTATTGAAATCTGGAAGCCCCCTTTAACAAGGGGGCCCCCGGATCCAGGCCCCCCACCCTATGTGAATGAGTATGAGGTACATTGTACCCCTACCCATTCACCTGAAAAAAAAGTGTAAATAAAAAAACACAGCACACAGGGTGTTAAAAGTAATTTATTAAGGCAGCTCCGGCGTCTCTTCCGACTTCTTCTCCCCTCTCCGGGTCTTCTCCGCTGATGTCTAGCTCTCCCCGGGTCTTCTCCCCTCTCCGGTTCTTCTGCCTCTGTCCGCTGTCTTCTGCCTCTGCTGAGTCTTCTCCACCATCTTCAACCTCTTTAAAGCGTTTTTTTTTTTTTTTTAAACCTGCAAGGCAATGTCAGAATGTGCTAGTATGCATCGCATGCTAGCACATTATGTAAAACTTACCTTAGAACGAAGCCCTCCAGTGGCACGCTGTCACTGCTGAAGGTGCTTCCCTCTTCACCCGGTCTTCCTTCAGGGTTCGCGGATTGGCCGAAACCACAATGACATCACTCCCGCGCATGCACGCCGGAGCCACCATTTACGGCACAGGTATGCTGTTCCCTCAGAGCGCATGCATCGGTGACATCACCGGCTGCATCTACAGTAAATATCTCCTAAACATGCACCGTTTGGTTCCCCCGTACCAGCTGTCACTTTTTGAGAAGAGCACGGCTCCGCCCACACGGCTCTGTCATTCATTCACAAAGTTCTATGAATGACTGAACTACAAGTACCAACATCCTTTGAGGATGTTGGCTTGTAGTTCTCAGTGAACTACCACATCACTGTTGAGCGCTGTATTAGTTCATTGAGTCTTCCTGTCGGTGTGAAAGTGCCTGCCCTTACAATGTACGGCAGACAGCTCATACTGACAGTCTGCAGGAGACCTGCTGATGGCGGATGCAATGCTTTCCAGGCTCCTAAAAAAAAAAAAAAAAAAAAAAAAAAATGCACATTTTTTTACCTGCAAAAAAATGGGCCTTTTATTTTTATTTTTTTTAAGTGAACTTATCCTTTTAAATCTTTTGCAGTCTTGTCAGCCCTACCTGAACTACAGAACAGCCCACATGGTTTAGAGATGAGTTGGGTTATTCTGTAGTCCAGCAGGAGAGAACACTGGCTGGGCTGCCGATACTGCTTGGAATTTCAGTGCAGCAATGGCGTCTCACCTCAGGAAGGTAACGTGGTAGTAAATTCCGTATTTTGATTTTTAACCTACAAGTAAGCTTATAATAAAGCTTGCCTGCAGGTTAAATGAATATACGGTGCAGGTTTAGGAGATATTCTCTCGGTTGGTTGGCAGCCATTGACGTCACTGGCGCATGCGCTCTGAAGGAACAGCTTACCCGTGATGTGTAGGAATGACGTCATCGCGCCTTGGCCAGTCAAGTGGCCAAAGCACGCGAACCCGGGAGAAAAGACCGGGTGGAGATGGAAGCCTCTGCAGTGGTGATAGCTCGCTGCTGGAGGGCTTCGTTTCAGGGTAAGTCTTTCATAATGTGCCCTTGCAGTGACCGCCATTTCCATTTTCCAAGGGTTTAAAGAAGATCTCCAGGCTCCCTCCAATAAAATTAAGTCAGCAGCCACAAATACTGTAACTGCTGACCTTTAGTATAGGAACACTTACCAGTCCAGGGATCCAGCGACGTCCTCACCTGAGCTGATTCCTCGGGTGCCAGCGTCGACATCCAGAAGTAAAGGAAACAGGAAGTGAAGCCTTGCAGCTTTACAGCCAGTTTCCTACTGCGCATGCCTGAGTCATGCTGTGCTTTGTGAATGGTCTTGTCGTTTTCTGGGCCCTGTGATGTGTCCCAGAAGACTGCAGGGGAAGGAGGGCAGCCAGACCTCCGGCTCAGTCCACCGCAGCGATCTGAGCCAGAAGTGGGAGCGGGTACTTGCTCCCCCCCTCCCCACCAAAAAGTGGCAAACGTGGGGGGGGGGGGGGTGCAAAGGAGCGGAGCTTCCCTTTTTGGGTGGAACTCTCCTTTAAGTGGTCTATACAATGTTATAGACACCTTCTAATATAATTATACCTATGAGGCGCCATAACTGTTTTTGCTTAGTTTTAGAAATTACTCTTTTTACCTTTTTTTTGGCGCGGGGTTACAGGACACGCAGCGTTCCTGTATTCCATAGTCTGTTCAGCCTAAGACCTGGTTGCGGTTAATAGGTTTTCCTTGCGCGTCTTGCGCTTTTGATGTGTTTTGTGTTTTTGGAAGGTGTCTGTTGTCTTGTGGGAGAAACCAGCAGAAATGCATGAAAAACGCAAGCACTGATTTTTTCTAATGCATTTCCAGTGCAAACTCGAACCTGCTGCGGGAAAAAATGTCCCTGACCCTTTCCAAAAAACGCACCAGTTGAAAACGCACAGAAGTGAACGTGCCCTATAGGAAACGGTTATAAATGGACTGTGGTGCATTAACGCCAAAACTGAAAATGCACCTGAAAAACGCATAGGTGTGAACCAGGCCTAAGACAAGATGCCAGACGATGTTGAGCAGAGGGTGTTGTGTTCAAGAGATGGGCTGTTAGTGGGAGGTGGTGTGTGTCAGGCTGTGATTGGTTTAGGAAACATGTTGCAGAACAAACTACCCGATACAGGCATGCTGTGTGTCTGCACAGTCTCCACATCCCTCCTGCTAAGACTAATGATGGGGTACTCTGCCTCCCACTGACACTATCGATGAGGCGCGATTCCTCCCATTGATACCAACCATGGGGCACTAGTGTTCCTCCTGCTAAAACCATCAATGGTGGTCTGTTCCTCCTGTTAGAACCAATGATGAGGCAGTGTTTACTTCCAGTGATGCTGGGACATTTTCAGACAATGCACACTGACTGCAGTCCGGCCCCCCCTAAAGCCCTTTGTTATAAAAAGTTTGGAGACCCCTGGTTTAGAGCAAGGAAAAAAGGGTGACTGGCAGGATCAACCAGGTACTTCAGATGGAAGACGTACATGAAAATGACAGACTCTGAGTTAAAAAATACACATGTGAATTTACCTTACCTTTTACTTACCTGAACCCCTTCATTCAGTCAGCGGGGACGCGCAGTTTTTCTCTCCATGGGCTCCCGGCTCTTGATTGGATAGATTGATAGCAGCACAGCCATTGGTTCCCGCTGCTGTCCATCAAATCCAAATGACGCGGGGGGCGGGGCCGAGTCTGGCATTCTGTGTCTATAGATGCAAATGCTGGACTCGGGAGCATGCCCGCAAGGTAACCCCCTTGGGGAAGCGCTTCTCTGAGGGGGTTATCAGATGCGGGCAGGAGTCACAAGAGCCGCCAGGGGACCCCAGAAGAGGAGGTTCGGGGCCACCCTGTGCAAAACGAGCTTCACAGTTGGAGGGAAGTATAACATGTTTGTTATTTTTTTTTTTAAAAAAAGGCCTTTACAGTCACTTTAATCCTGGTTCCAGCAGGCTCCAGCGCTGCCTTCAAACTCTGGGGAGTGGGTTGTCCATCGGCATCATCATGCACAGGCGGGGCTATTAAAGCAGTAGTAAATCGTTTCCAAAAAAAAAAATTTACCCCCTGCAGCATTGTGTCATAATGTGCTAGTATGCACAGCTTACTAGCACATTATGACAGTCTTACTTGCACACAGAGCCCTCCAGCGCAGCGCTGTCCCGGGCGCTTCCATCTTCACCCAGTCTTCCTTCCAGTGCTCCGGCTGTATGAGTTTCCGGGGCCGTGACAATGTCACTCCTGTGCGTGCACACGGGAGCCCCGGCACGGAGCTCTGAAGGGACGGCACGGGTATGCGCCATGATGTCCCCGGCTGCATCCCATGTGAATATCTCCTAAACGGTGCAAATATAGTAGATATTCACAGCTTACCTGTAGGCGCAACTTAAAAAGTGGACTTTACTTCCACTTTAACCCTGAGTTGTACTTGAGGAGGTGAACCTATCACTGCAGCCTGAAGCTTCTTGGAGAGGACGCTGCAGGTGGACTGGTGACATGGATTGAGGGACCCTGCTGGATCATGGAGTGAGCCACGCAATACACATACCCATCTCTGAATCCCCAGACTAAACAAGCACTTACCTCTAGCAGTGTGGCGCCCCACTGCAAAGGGTCTTATTTCCAGAGTTCAGCTTTAAAGTTGGGTGTAAACTCCCTTGTATGATTTTTATCTATAGGTAAGCCTAGAATAAGGCTTACCTATAGGTACAGTAAATATCTCCTAAATGTGCATCGTTTAGGGGATCTTTAGATGCAGCCGGTGACGTCACCGGTTCATGCGTTCTGAAGGAACGGCATACCCGCGCCGTTGCTTCAGAGTCGCACCGTAAACAGCAACTCCAACGCACGGGAGTGGTGTCATCGCCGGCTCGGCCATTCATATTGCTGAAGCCCGGGTGAAGATGGAAGCGCCTTCGGCGGTGGCAGAGCGCAGCTGGAGGGCTTCGTTTTCAGGTAAGTCTGTCATAATGTGCTAGTATGCAATGCATGCTAGCACATTATGACTTAAACTGCCTGGTGCCTTTTTTTTTTCTTTAACCACTTCTCCCCTGGGGCGATGTCATGTGAGGTTGCAGACTTTCGGTGGTGATATCTGAATGATGGCTGCAGTTACAAAAAAACGTGTTTGAAAAATTACTGTGTGATTAAAAAGTTCCATCGACCACCATTTTTTCCCTAGGGTCTCTGATATATATATAAAGAGAGAGAGAGATAGGTGATATATATATAGATGCTTTTTTTCTAGTTTGCTGTGTTTTCTTCTTTGCCATGATGTACATTCTAAGGACAGGAAGGGGGTGCCGGAACATAACAGGACACCTTGGGGACCACAGAATCTGGGATGCTCTGTATGCAGCTTCAGCTCTGTTTTCATTGGTGTGGGACATTCCATTCATTGGAGCTGCTTCTAGGCACCACCATCCATGTCATTTCCCCCGTGGACACCCTTCATTTCTCCTCTCCTCCCCTCGATTGTGGTGTTGTCCGCCTTGGCTGCCCGCAGATTCACGTCCCCTCAGCTCCCAACAGGGACATTTTCCAGCCTTCCTCAACTTTCAGTTCTCAGCATTTCATGACCTATTACAGAGCTGATATGTAAGTCATTCTTGGGGCGTCTGTCTTTTTTTTCCTCCCCCTTTATCCTTATTTTATTGATTTAAGTAATTTGGAATATCTTTCATCATTTTTTTTAGATATACATTCTGCATTTTCTCCTGAAGAAGTGGAATTATATCTACGAAACGTGTCAAGCTTTTAAATGCAGTTTTTTTTATGTGTTTACATCCCATCCTATATAGGAAGTTTACTCATGTGTAACAATGGAAGTTTAAGGGTTGTCTATTATGTACATCCGCTCGTCATATTTGAAATGTAGCATGTCTCATGTGCAATTTATGAATAAACTTTTGTAATATTGTGGAATAATTTTCAATTGTACAAACGCACATCTCACTCAAAGTCCCCCCCCCCCCCCCCTTCTCTTATTAATCAACAGGGATGGAGGCGTATGTTCGTAGGGTCATCATACGCCTCATTTAAAGTCCCAAACCCACCCTCGTTCTATATTACATTCAGTGTGTGCCCCTCTGATGTGTGGGCTTGTAGCATTGAGAGATACAATGCTGGGAAGCTTCAGTCTGCTTATTGAGCACCGGCTGTGGGGATGTATGATGTATGTATGATGTATGTATGATGTATGTATGATGTATGTATGATGTATGTATGATGTAAGTATGATGTAAGTATGATGTAAGTATGATGTAAGTATGATGGGATGTATGATGTATGTATGATGTATGTATGATGGGATGTATGAGGGGATGTATGAGGGGATGTATGATATGATGTATGTATGAGGGGATGTATGAGGGGATGTATGATGGGATGTATGAGGGGATGTATGATGGGATGTATGATGGGATGTATGAGGGGATGTATGAGGGGATGTATGATGGGATGTATGAGGGGATGTATGAGGGGATGTATGAGGGGATGTATGATGGGATGTATGAGGGGATGTATGAGGGGATGTATGATGGGATGTATGATGGGATGTATGAGGGGATGTATGAGGGGATGTATGATGGGATGTATGATGGGATGTATGATGGGATGTATGAGGGGATGTATGAGGGGATGTATGATATGATGTATGAGGGGATGTATGATATGATGTATGAGGGGATGTATGATGGGATGTATGATATGATGGGATGTATGATGGGATGTATGAGGGGATGTATGATATGATGGGATGTATGATATGATGTATGATGGGATGTATGATGGGATGTATGAGGGGATGTATGATGGGATGTATGATATGATGTATGATATGATGTATGATGGGATGTATGTATGAGGGGATGTATGAGGGGATGTATGATGTATGTATGAGGGGATGTATGATATGATGTATGAGGGGATGTATGATATGATGTATGTATGATGGGATGTATGATGGGATGTATGATATGATGTATGAGGGGATGTATAATGGGATGTATGAGGGGATGTATGAGGGGATGTATAATGGGATGTATGATGGGATGTATGAGGGGATGTATGAGGGGATGTATGATGGGATGTATGATGGGATGTATGATGGGATGTATGAGGGGATGTATGAGGGGATGTATGATATGATGTATGAGGGGATGTATGATATGATGTATGAGGGGATGTATGATGGGATGTATGATATGATGGGATGTATGATGGGATGTATGAGGGGATGTATGATATGATGGGATGTATGATATGATGTATGATGGGATGTATGATGGGATGTATGAGGGGATGTATGATGGGATGTATGATATGATGTATGATATGATGTATGATGGGATGTATGTATGAGGGGATGTATGAGGGGATGTATGATGTATGTATGAGGGGATGTATGATATGATGTATGAGGGGATGTATGATATGATGTATGTATGATGGGATGTATGATGGGATGTATGATATGATGTATGAGGGGATGTATAATGGGATGTATGAGGGGATGTATGAGGGGATGTATAATGGGATGTATGAGGGGATGTATGAGGGGATGTATGATGGGATGTATGAGGGGATGTATGAGGGGATGTATGATGGGATGTATGAGGGGATGTATGATATGATGGGATGTATGATATGATGTATGAGGGGATGTATGTATGAGGGGATGTATGAGGGAATGTATGAGGGAATGTATGATATGATGTATGATGGGATGTATGATATGATGTATGATATGATGTATGATATGATGTATGATGGGATGTATGATATGATGTATGATATGATGTATGTATGAGGGGATGTATGAGGGGATGTATGATATGATGTATGATGGGATGTATGATATGATGTATGTATGAGGGGATGTATGATGGGATGTATGAGGGGATGTATGATGTATGTATGAGGGGATGTATGATATGATGGGATGTATGATATGATGTATGATGGGATGTATGATGGGATGTATGATATGATGGGATGTATGATATGATGTATGATGGGATGTATGTATGAGGGGATGTATGAGGGGATGTATGAGGGAATGTATGATATGATGTATGATGGGATGTATGATATGATGTATGATGGGATGTATGATATGATGTATGTATGAGGGGATGTATGATGGGATGTATAATGGGATGTATGAGGGGATGTATGAGGGGATGTATGATGTATGTATGAGGGGATGTATGTATGAGGGGATGTATGATATGATGGGATGTATGATATGATGTATGATGGGATGTATGATGGGATGTATGATATGATGGGATGTATGATATGATGTATGATGGGATGTATGTATGAGGGGATGTATGAGGGGATGTATGAGGGAATGTATGATATGATGTATGATGGGATGTATGATATGATGTATGATGGGATGTATGATATGATGTATGTATGAGGGGATGTATGAGGGGATGTATGAGGGGATGTATGATGGGATGTATGGTGGGATGTATGAGGGGATGTATGATGGGATGTATGATGGGATGTATGATATGATGGGATGTATGAGGGGATGTATGAGGGGATGTATGAGGGGATGTATGAGGGGATGTATGATATGATGTATGATGGGATGTATGTATGAGGGGATGTATGAGGGGATGTATGATGTATGTATGATGGGATGTATGATGGGATGTATGATGGGATGTATGATATGATGTATGTATGAGGGGATGTATGATATGATGTATGATATGATGTATGATGGGATGTATGAGGGGATGTATGATATGATGTATGTATGATGTATGTATGATGGGATGTATGCAAAAGACACGTAAACACGCGCTGACGTGCTTGCAGGAAATACTTCCTATTTCTTTCTATTGCAGTCATGCACTTCAGCATATCTAAAATAAGTCGCATAGCAATGCACACAGTGAGCGTAAGAACCCCTATAAACCACATAAGTCTTGATGATCCCGCGGGAGTAAAAGTTATACAGACAACTTTTTTCTCTGAATATTTTTGTCTAAAAATCTGTTGGGATTTCCTGGTGTGTATATATATTATATATATTATATATATATATATATATATATATATATATATATATATATATATATATATATATATATATATATATACACTTTTTTGCTTATGAGTCTCTGAATTCACTAGCAGCGCATTTGATTTTAGGTAATCTTTACTAAGGATCAAAGACAAAAATAAACCTCGGCGAGCTCTTTATCCCCAGCCGCTCTTTTCGCTTGTCAGCGCTGTAAGTTGGAATTTGGGTCTCACTGAGTGATGATGGAAAGCCAGAGGGGATCCACAGCTAGAGCAAGCAAGGCACGAAATCAGATAAGGAATGAATAAAAGTTAGGCAAATTAAACAAAATATCTTGGGGGCCGGCTTCACTCGCACACCCAATGACTTTGTAGATGGTCGCAGCCAGGAAATCAAGGCAAAGGATTTAGAATGCTGGTCTGTAATCCGGAATTGATACTGCTTTTCATGTAATGAGCCTTTAATATTTGTTCAAAGAGTTTACAAAGTTTGAAATGTTGTCATTTTTTGCTGTCAGTTTGGACAGCTTTCTGTTTTCTCACATTTGGTTTAATGTAAGGAAGTTTAAAGCAAAGTTCTAGTCGTTTTTAAGTTTATTAAAAGTGAGCAGCTACAAATAGGTGACGTCACCTTCTGCATGTACAATTAATATCTCCTAAACGGTGCATGTTTTAGGAGATATTTATACAACCTTGTAAGGAAGCCGCTTTATAGGGTTACCTATGGATACAAGTCAGAGATGTGAGTTTACTCCCACTTTAAACCCAAAAGCAAATATAATATTGCAATTTAATAATTCATAGATGTGGTGGCTGCATTCGTTTTTTTTTTTTTTTTTTCTTTACTGCATTTGCACCAGGTGATCTGGCCAGTAAGTTTGGTGTTTTTGAACAGAAGACGCTCTCCTGCAAATGAAGCAGTTAGTGTTGAGACAAACTCACTGACGGGGGTGCTTACAACGATCCGCTTTCACTTATTCCTGTAAACACCTTTATCACGAAAGGAACAAAACTGTTACTGGACCTGCTTGTGTGAGCTGGAGTTTGGGCTTCAATTTTGTTAGTGTATCTAAATCTGTTAGTGCATCTAACACCCCCCCCCCCCCCAGACTGACAATGCTGCTGTCCAAAGGTGCCCCCTGTGCCCCTTCATCCAGAGTGGGGACGCTCTAATACAGGAGGTGTGTTACTGGCCAGATCACCAGGTGAGAACGGAGGAGGAAAAAAAAGAAAACTAGTTCAACCACCACATGCAAGGATTGGTAAGCTGCAATATATGACATTTTGTTTCTGTGTTGAATAACACTTTCATTGCAAATATCTAATTAAAGTAGAACTTTAGGCAAAACTTTTTTTTTTTTGGATAGAGTAGGGGAGGATTTTTTTGGACATCTGTGTCCCACTGGGAGGTTTATCTTCACTTCCTGTCCAATCAATAAAACGGGTAGTGAGAAGAAATTTCTGCAAATTAAGGGAATCCCTTGCCCCCCAAAATTTGTGATTTTCTTTTACTTTCAGTGATAATGGTAAACAGGACATATAGAGAGGGTGACTCTCCCTAACGAGGGCACAGACGGCAATAAAAACTGACAGTTCTAATCGCTCTCTATTCTATCCAAAACAAAAAAAAAACAGTTTTGCCTTTAATTTTACCTTAACCGCTTCTGGACCGCCCCCTGCATATATACTGCTGCATGTTCGTGGTTCCCTGTGGGGGCGCGCACGCGCCACTCACACTGTGATTGGACACAGCAGGAGCCAATCGGTGGGGTCCGATGGCCGCCACGACCCGCCGATCACCTTTCACACTGGAGGCGTTTTTCAGGCGATTTAGCGCTAAAAATAAAGCGCCTGAAAAAAAAAGCCTCAGCTGCAATCCCAGCGTGAAAGCCCGAGTGCTCTCACACTGGGGCGCTGCTCTGGCAGGACGTCAAAAAAGGTCCCGCAAGCAGCTTCTTTGCAGCGCTGTAGGAGTGGTAAATGCACTACACCGCTGCTAAAGCGCCCCTGCCCATTGAAATCAATGGGCAGCGCTGCTTTGCGGGCAGTTTTAACCCTTTTTTGGCCACGGGCGGGGGTTAAAAGCTCCCTGCTAGCGGGCAAAAAATCGCTGCAAAAACGGCGGTAACGTGCCGCTAAAAATATGCCTGATGGCGGGGCACTGGCAGTGTGAAAGCGCCCTTAGTGTCCAATTTGTCTGCCGCAATGTTGCAGTCTCACTAAAGATTGCTGCCATTACTAGTAAAAAAATAAAAATATCCCATAAATTGCGATAAACTTTTGCGCAAACCAATCAATATACGCTTTTCGGGATTTTTTTTTTTTTTTTTTACCAAAAACATGTAGCAGAATACATATTGGCCTAAACTGATGAAGAAATTTGATTTTTAAAATTTTTTTTTTTATTGGAAATGTTTTATAGCAGAAAGTAAAAAATATTGTTTATTCAAAATTGTCGCTCTTTTTTATTTGTTTATAGCGCAAAAAAAAAAAAAAACGAAGAGGTGATCAATTACCACCAAAAGAAAGCTCTATTTGTTGGCAAAAAAGGACATCAATTTTATAATTTTATTTGTGTACGGTGTCACATGACTGCGCAATTGTCAGTTAAAGTAACGCAGTGCCATATCGCAAAAAAATGGCCGGGTCAGGAGGGGGTGGGGGTGGGGGTAAATACTTCCGGGGCTGAAGTGGTTAAAGTAGTACTAAAAGCTGAGACCTTTTTTTTTTTTTTTTTCATGGACATGTTATACTCACCTTCCAGAGCTGAAGTGGTTAATGCTGTAACTAATCTTAGTGAAGGGGACACCCGATCAATAGGTAATATACAGTTTCTAATCTATAACATGCTAAAGTTCATTTTTGCATGGGGATAATTAAAGGTTAAGTTCACCTTTGGGAACAGGTTACATGTTCCACCCGATTTTAGGGTGCAACAAGTTCCCGGTGCTGCAGCCGCCACCCTTTGCCCTCCCCCTTCCCTGTGGCAGCCGCGCAGGGCTCCGCCCACACTGCCACGTGATTCCTACACACAGCGCTGTGTGTGAATGAACTACAAGCCCCAACATCCTTTGCAGCTGTCGGCTTGTAGGTCTCAATGAACCCCCGCAGTGCTGTGGTAGTTCTTGAGTCTTCCTGTCAGGGAGTATCCGCTTTACCTATGTAAGGGATGTACAGAGAAGCCGATACACTGACCGTGTGCAGGAGACTTGCATGGCATCAGTGATCTGATCGCTGGTGCAATGTTTTACGGGCCACTAGGGCTGGGCGATTTAAAAAAAAAAAAAACTAAATTCACGATTCGAATCGAGTTTTTTTTTTTTTTTTTTTTGGACACCGCGCCGGTCCTGAGGAGCTGCGGGCAGGAGTTTTTAGGCGAGGCTTCGACCTAGTCCGCGGCGTCCCGCCTCGCGGACTAGGCTGAAGCCGCGGCCTCACCTAAAAACTCCTGCCCGCAGTTCCTCAGGACCGGCACGGTGTCAGCGCCGGTCCTGGGGAAAAAAAAAAAATCGATTTGCTTAAATTTTGAATCGATTTGACCTCTCAACTCGATTCAAGATTTAAATCGATTTTTTTCCCCAGCCCTACGGGCTACTACTACAAAAAATAATAAATGCACATTTTTTTACTTGCAAAAAGATGTGCATTTAATGCATTTAACCTAGACATACATGGATCGAAATTCAGCTGGATCAGCGGGGACCGGCTGAATTTTGATTCATGTATGGTAAAGGGGACGGGGATGGTTGTACAGAAATTGATCTACTGATGAACTTCTGTACGACCAGCCGGTTGGGTTTTCCCCGATTGGTTAGCGCTGCGGGCTTGTGCCTGCTACACTTATCAGTGTATTCTAATGGTGGGGGATGTCTCCAATAGCTCAGCAGGGAGGATTCCCTCATTCACATTTGAGTCAATCAAAAAGCTGACTCCTCTAGGGGCAGCCTTAGCCCACGACTTTCTAAGGAAAAGTCAAGATTAGCATGTCAGAATAGCCCAGTTTTGAATTTGGAGGCTCCAAAGGAGCTGAAGATGCGCCCATATACGTTCCAGTTTTGGAGCTTATGAAAAAAAGCTAGTGTGCATGGAGCCCTACATTGATTTAGGAAAGGGTTACTTTAAAGCAGAGTTCCACCTAAAGGTGGAACTTCCGCTTACCTGATCCCCCCCCCCCCTCAGGTGCCACATTTGGCACCTTTCGAGGGGTGGGTAGGTATCTGTTTTTTGCAGGTACCCTGTTCCCACTTCCGGGAGCCCGGGCCACGGCAAATTGCGTCAGCAGCTCAGTCCTCCTCCCTCCCCTTCTGCCGGGCCAGTGCGAGAGCGCAGCACGCTTTGCGCATGCGCAGTAGGGACCCAGCCGTGAAGCTCAAAGGCTACACTACTGGGTTCCCTCAACCGTAATGGCGGCGGCAGCACCCGACCAGCCAATGTAAATATTGGCTGCGGTGCCGACATCGCTGGACTCCAGGACAGGTAAGTATCCTAATGTTAAAAGTCAACAGCTGCAGTATGTGTAGCTGCTGACTTTTAATTTTTAAAGGGGCGGGCGGAACTCCGCTTTAACCACTTCCCCCAGGTAGACGTCATATGGCGTCATTTACTTTGAGTGAAGATATCTGGGTGATGGGTGCCGCTACAGGCATCATTCAGATATATATATTTTTTTTTTTCAGCTGGCGATTCCCTGCATTGTAAAAGCCATCATAGCAGCTGTTTAGCCGCTTTATCGCTTTTGCAGGTGGCGGGAGGGGATGTTTCTCCCGTGCAATCGAGGAGCCGGAGAATGATTCCGCCGGAGGCTGTTTACTATAGAGCTGGCCGGGGACCATATGGCCACCAGCCATTTCTATGACCCTTGGAGGCCAAAAGCGACCTCATGACGTCACTTCCGGCTCTGGCAGATGTAAACACTGCCTTATTTTTTTTTTTGCAGCATAGAGGAGAGATGTGGGGATTTGTAGACCCCGGATCGCACTGCAAAGAGGACCTGTCATGCCCTATTCCTACTACAGGGGATGTTTACATTCCTTGAAATAGGATATAAGGTGATCAAAAAATAAAAAAAATTAAGGAAAAGTGTAAAAATAAAACAAACTATTTAAAAAAAAAAAAATTTTAAAGTGCCACCATCTCCTTGTGCGCGCATGCAGAAATGAACATACGTAGGTTGCGCCTGCATATGTAAACGTTCAAACCACACGTGAGGTATCAATGCGATCGTTAGAGTGAGAGCAATATTTCTAGTGCTAGACTTCCTCTGTACCTCAACTGTTAAGCTGTCGCCTATGGAGATTTTTTTAGGTACCGTATTTTATCGCCATTCCACGCGTGTGCGCAATTAAGTACTGTAGTTTGTCGCCAGTTTATACGGGCGTGTGCATTTTTAAAGCGTGACATGTTAGGTATCTATTTGCTCAGAGCAGGGTGGATTTGATTTAAATTTAAAGCAACTGTCATCTCTGTCCCACAGCGGCTCCTCCTCTGACCCGCTGTTGACTCACCGACAGTCCCATTCACTTTAATGGGACAGCTGGTGATGTGGCAGTGACACAACAAGGGGAGAGACGTGGCGGCAGCAGATGAGTGGACGCCCGCTAACAGGCACTGCCATGATAGTTACATAGTAGGTGAGGTTGAAAAAAGACACAAGTCCATCAAGTCCAACCTATGTGTGTGATTATGTGTCAGTATTACATTATATATCCCTGTATGTTGCGGTCATTCAGGTGATTATCTAATAGTTTCTTGAAGCTATCAATGCTCCCCGCTGAGACCACCGCCTGTGGAAGGGAATTCCACATCCTTGCCGCTCTTACAGTAAAGAACCCTCTACGTATTTTAAGGTTAAACCTCTTTTCTTCTAATTGTAATGAGTGGCCACGAGTCTTATTAAACTCTCTTCTGCGAAAAAGTTTTATCCCTATTGTGGGGTCACCAGTACAGTATTTGTAAATTGAAATCATATCCCCTCTCAAGCGTCTCTTCTCCAGAGAGAATAAGTTCAACGCTCGCAACCTTTCCTCATAACTAATATCCTCCAGACCCTTTATTAGCTTTGTTGCCCTTCTTTGTACTCGCTCCATTTCCAGTACATCCTTCCTGAGGACTGGAGCCCAGAACTGGACAGCATACTCCAGGTGCGGCCGGACCAGAGTCTTGTAGAGCGGGAGAATTATCGTTTTATCTCTGGAGTTGATCCCTTTTTATGCCAATATTCTGTTTGCTTTGTTAGCAGTAGCTTGGCATTGCTGAGCCTATCATCTACTAGGACCCCCAGGTCCTTTTCCATCCTAGATTCCCCCAGAGGTTCTCCCCCCAGTGTATAGATTGTATTCATATTTTTGCCACCCAAATGCATTATTTTACATTTTTCTACATTGAACCTCATTTGCCATGTAGTCGCCCACCCCATTAATTTGTTCAGGTCTTTTTGCAAGGTTTCCACATCCTGCGGAGAAGTTATTGCCCTGCTTAGCTTAGTATCGACCGCAAATACAGAGATTGAACTGTTTATCCCATCCTCCAGATCGTTTATGAATAAATTAAATAGGATTGGTCCCAGCACAGAACCCTGGGGAACCCCACTACCCACCCCTGACCATTCTGAGTACTCCCCATTTATCACCACCCTCTGAACACGCCCTTGTAGCCAGTTTTCAATCCATGTACTCACCCTATGGTCCATGCCAACAGACCTTATTTTGTAAAGTAAACGTTTATGGGGAACTGTGTCAAATGATGGATCTGAAATGACAGGTGCTCTTTAAATGTAAGAACTTATTCTTGCTGATAGTTAGAATCTTTAATATTTGCAAACCAAATGAATATTTTTAGAATAATAACCAGTCAGGTTAGTAAAACAGCGATATCAGAACCAATTTAATCATACAGTTTGTAGTGTACATAGGCTTGCAAAACAATGGGGTAAAGGAATATTCCTGAACTTTGGTTTATCGCTTGGTTACTGTGAAATTGTGTGAATGCATCGATGTAGTGCATGTTATCTCCGCTTGCAGAGCATGGAATCATTTATTTTATTTCGGGTACTTTATATAGCGCCGTCAATTTACACAGCGCTTTACATATACATTATACATTCACATCAGCCCCTACCCTGAAGGAGCTTACAACCTAAGGTCCCTAACTCACATTCATACATATACTTAGGGATTCATTGAACGAGTTTAACAGAAATGTAAATATTGCCGAATATACAGCCTCCTGCTACATAACTAAGCTCCATTTCATGCTGAATAAACTAAATTAATGTATCTTAAATAGAAAACTATCTTTAGATAGATATTTACTCCAAAAGCATTTTATTAAAATATAATTGATTTTAATAAAACAAATCAAATTTTTTTTTTTTTTCATTGATTTTTATCCACCCTGACTCGGCGTAACATCATCTTTTATATTATACGAAAATATTGGGGTAAATATTGTTTTTTTGGGGTTTTTTTCATTCATTCCATTTTTTATTTTTTTTTTTTATTGTTTTTTTTTTTTTTCATTCATTCAATTTTTATTTTTTATTGTGTTTGCGAAACTGCTGCACAAGTACCGTGTGACATAAAAAAATTGCAAAGATCGCCATTTTATGCCCTAGATCAGGGATATGCAATTAGCGGACCTCCAGCTGTTGCAGAACTACAAGTCCCATGAGGCATAGCAAGACTCGGACAGCCACAAGCATGACACCCAGAGGCAGAGGCATGATGGGACTTGTAGTTTTGCAACAGCTGGAGGTCCGCTAATTGCATATCCCTGCCCTAGGGTCTCTAAAAAATAATGTACAATGTTTGGGGCTTCTAGGTAATTTTCTAGCAAAAAAGTGCCAAAAACATGCCAGGTCACCAGAGTGGTTGGAGGTTCCGGAGGAGCTGGAGATGCGCCCGTGTTACATTTCAGCTGATCCTTTACACTGCTTTAGGAAAGGAAAGGGTTACTAATACCTGAATTACTTGGTTAGAAATCACTCTGTGAAACATTTTATGGTTTATAAAAAGAACCTTTCTGTGTCTATAGAGACAGGCTGTGTTGGCAGAGATGGTCCACCGTCTGATAGATGAAGTGTGCCGCTTGTTAGGACTATATGCGGAGCATTTCGGGTTGCCATGGTGAAGGCTCAAGGTTGTCTTTTGTATATAAAATTGTGAAGTGAAAGAATGTGAATGTGAGGACTTCTAATGTAATTGTTTCCTTTTAAATGAAGTAATCGGAAGGGTGCTCTGGAATCACCGTGGACAATGGTTGTTGGCCAGACATGTGTATACCCCGGAGGGTTCTTCTTTGACGGGTTCAAGGGAAGTTATTCTTTCTTTCAGTAAATGTATCACAAAGGTTCAGAGCTGTAGAAGATGTTCAAAAAGGAGTCTTTCAGTTCCCATATCGGGGGGGGTTTCTTGGTAAATCCCATATTTTATGCTGCAGGTAGCGGGTAAGATACAACTGTAAGAAAAAATAGAAAAAAAAAACCCCGCGGTTCAGAGAAATGCGGTAGAGCAGAGTATTGGGTCAGCGGCTGGCGGTTTGCTCATTTATCCAGTGAAGAGGAGGGGAGGCCTCTGCTGATTCATTACTGCATTTTGCACGTTGCCGTTTGCTATACTGAATAAATCCTTTAATTGAATCTGCAGCTCAGAGGTTTGGAAAGACGCCGGTATTGGTCATTTGTACATTTTCTCGACTGTATAAACTAGAGGTCGACCGATATGGGTTCTTCTCTGGCCGATGCCGATATTTAGAAATCGCGGCGGCCGATGGCCAATATATGATGCCATTTTTTTTTTTTTTTTTTTGGGCCGATATGTTAAGCCGGTTTTTAATTTTTTTTTTCCTTTCATCTCATAAAATCTAACAGTTGGACCCCTTTCACACTGGGGCGTTTTTCAGGCGCTTTTGGGCTAAAAATAGCGCCTGTAAAGTGCCTGCAAAATGGCTCCCCTGCAGTCTCAGTGTGATATCCCGAGTGCTTTCACACTGAGGCGATGCGCTGGCAAGATGTTAAAAAAAAGTCCTGCAAGCGGCATCTTTGGAGCGGTGTATACCGCTGCTCCACCACTCCTGCCCATTGAAATGAATGGGCACCGCTGCCGAAGTGCCTGCAAAGCGATTCGGCAGCGGCGCTTCACGGGCGCATACAAACCCTTCCTCGGGCGCTAGCTGGGTTATAAGCATGCCGCTAAAATGACGGTAAAGCGCCGCTAAGACTAGCAGTGTTTTACGGTCAACGCCTGCCCGCTCCAGTGTGGAAGCAACCTTAAGTAATTAGTGATAGAGCCCTTTCACACTGGGGCGGTTTGCAGGCGCTATTGCACTAGAAATAGCGCCTGCAAACCGACCCGAAAGTGCCGCTGCTTTCATTCCAGTGTGAAAGCCCCAAGGGTGCGCTGGCAGGACGGTAAAAAAAGTACTGCTAGCAGCATCTTCGGAGCGGTGAAGGAGCGGAGTGTATACCGCTCCTGCCCATTGAAATCAATGGGACGGTGTGGCTATACCGCCGGCAAAGCGCCTCTGCAGAGGCGCTTTGCGGTGGTATTTAACCCTTTCTCGGCCGCTAGCGGGGGGGGTAAAACCCCCCCGCTAGAGGCCAAATGCCGACGGTAAAACGCCGCTAATAATAGCGGAGTTTTACCGCCGACCCCGCCCCAGTGTGAAAGGGCTCTTACAGAAAATTTCTTACATTTAAACAGGTAATCAAAACTTTTTGACGAAAAAAAAAATGGGCTAACTTTACTGCTTAGTTTTTTTTTTTTTAACTCATTAGTGTATTTTTTCCCAAAAAAAATTGCGTTTGAAAGACCGCTGCGCAAATACCGTGTGACATAAAATATTGCAGCAACCGCTATTTTATTCCCTAGGGTCTCTGCTAAAAAAATATATATATAATGTTTGGGGGTTCTAAGTGATTTTCTATCAGAAAATACAGGATTTTTACTTGTAAGCAGCAAATGTCAGAAAAGATTTAGTCTTTAAATGGTTAAACTGAGAACTTCTACACACATTCAGTTCATTGATAAGTAGAAACATTGTATCTTTTTAGCTTCTTTTATCAGACTTGGCAGGCTGCCCAGAGGAGAGAAGTCCTCCACAGAAAACTTCAGTTAACTTGCATTGACTTCTATTACAGAAGTCATTTGCAAGTCTCACTGAAGTTATATCGGCCTTTTTATTCAGCACAATCGGCTGATGCCGATTAATTAAAAAACTCCAAATATCGGCCGATATATCGGTCGACCTCTAGTATACACTGGCCAATTTGAGGAAACCATCCATTATTATTATTTTTATTATTATTTTATGTATCTATTTTTTTGAAGCGGAGTTCCACCCAAAAGTGGAACTTCCGCTTTAAGCACTCCTTGCCCCCCTTACATGCCACATTTGACATGTCATTTTTTTTTTTGTTGAGGGGGGGGGGGGAGTGGGTGCTTAGTTTTGAAGGGGACTTCCTGTTCCATTTGCTGGTTCTGACTACAGACCGCCTCCTCTCCCCTAGGTGGCCCCTCCCTCTCAGCAATCTTCTGGGACACGTGACAGGTCCAAGAAGATTGCCTGTCCACTGGGAGAGTGCAGCGCAAATTGCGCATGCGCAGTGTGCGCCCGGCCGTGATGCTGCAGGCTTTCACGGTCAGGTGCCCACATTATCAATGGAGGCACAGAGGAAAGGAGGGGGGGGGGGAGCGAGGCTCCGTGTGGCCGCATCGCTGGACCGTGGGACAGGTGAGTGTCTGTTTATTAAAAGTCAGCAGCTAAACTTTTGTAGCTGCTGACTTTAAAAAAAACAAAAAAAAACTCAGCTTTAAGTTAAAGCTGAACTTCAGTCATTTTTTCATCTTCTTTCCATCTAATAAATCTTCTGCCCTTGTTGTTGTTTTAACTTTGGATCGTAAAACATTTTTTTTCTGCCAGTAAATACCTTATACATCCCACTTCCTGTTTCTTGCCTGGAAAAAAGCCTAGGCTTATGACATCATGTACAGTGCTCACTCATGAGAGTTTGTGAGGGGGGGGGGGGGGGGTGAGTCATAAGAGGGCCAATGAGAGCTGCAGAGCTGGAGGTGTGCCTCTGAGTAAATCCAGGAAGTGAACAGGCAGCAGCTTCAGCTGCCCACAGTTGAAATGGTTGCAGCCAGACTCAGTTGAGGGAAATTTCTGCAGCATATTTGGCAAGTACAGAATCACAGTACATATAAAATAATATGCAAAGTGGTTGGAGGGAAGCTTCAGAATGGCAAAGATGTTTTTATCACAAATTATGTGAGCAGACTGCAGTTCCTCTTTAAAGAGGAAGTAAAGTCGTCTTGTTTAATTGTACCTACAGGTAAGCCTATAATAAAGCTTGCCTGTAGGTACTGTAAATATCTCCTAAACTTGCACTGTTTAGGCGATATTTACTATATACGCCGCTGATGATGTCATTGTCACATGCGCTCTGAAGGAACAGCCGCCCCGTGCCCTTTCTTCATTGCCATGTGTCGTGACCGGCAACTCCCACCCGCATGCGCGGGAGTCACCTCAGGTAAGCATTTCATAATGAACTAATATGCGATGCACACTAGCACATTATGCCTTTGGGGTGTTTTTTTTTATTTTTTTTTTTTTAGGGTTTAAAACCTCTTTAACCACTTCAGCTCCAGAAGATTTACTTCCCTTCTTGACCAGGCCATTTTTTGCGATACGGCACTGCGTTACTTTAACTGACAATTGCACGGTCATGCGATGCTGTTCACAAATGGAATTTATGTCCTTTTTTCCCACAAATAGAGCTTTCTTTTGGTGGTATTTGGTCACCACTGCATTTTTTATTTTTTTGAGCTATAAACAAAAATAGACCAACAATTTAAAAAGAAAAAAAAGCAATAAAAACAATATTTTTAACTTTCTGCTATAAAACATATCCAATAAAAAAATTGAAAAAAATCTAGTGTATATATATATATATATATATATATATATATATATGTGTGTGTGTGTGTGTGTGTGTGTGTGTGTGTATATATATATGTGATTCTGCAAAGGAAGGCTTCCCTGTAGCAGTAAATCTACTATTGGGCAGTCCTTAACTGGTTAAAAGAAAAGTTGGGGAATGAAAAATAAAACCAGCCATACTAGGTGGATGCAGCATCGATCCATGTTACAGTTGTGGCCCTAAGCCAGAGACCTGAGCAATCAAAAACCACTGATCGCTCAGCTCTTGGTCTTCAGTCTGCAGAGAGTCAATGCCTGTCAATCACCGGCTCTCTGCTCTGCCCTTCCAGTGCTCATATGAGAGCGCCTGGCTGTGGAGGGGGCGGGAGTAGCTGGCTCAGTCTCACAGCAGCTCACTGAGAGGCTGAGCCAGCTGCCGGTCCAGGCATCTGGGTGGATCCTCACAATAAAGTCGGGATCTTTCCAGAGCCTGGACTGGCTTAGTGATGTCAGCCGTCAGTGGATGCTGTGGGCTGAAAAGAGGTCACAGGAGTGCAGAACGAAGTGCAATCCTGTGACCTATAGGAGAAGGACAGCCAAAATAGCTTTGGTCCTACTTCTCCTTTAGTGCCGATTCACACTGCTGCGTGGTGCAAGATCACATGCGGTGTCCGTGCAATGCGATTTCAGCCATACAGATAGTATGGCTGAAATCACATCGCATGTGTACTAAACTCGCACAGGACCCTTTTTTTGATCCGCACCAAAATCAGATCACATAGGTGTTCACATCTATGCGATCCGATCCTGTCCGAACTTAGAGTTCGCCGTGCGACATGCTAGCTGAAATGGGGGTGTCATTAACAATATATTGACTCTCCCTACAGTTCGTACCCGTGCGAGTCGAGTGCAATATGGGAACCCGCAGTGGATTCGCAGGGTTTCTGCATTGCACAAGTGTGAACCGGCACTTAAGGCCCCTTTCACACTTGGGACTGCAAAGTCGCATGACAAGTCTTTCTTCATGATTTCCAATGAGTAGCATTCATATATGTGCGACTTCAAAGTAGACCCTGTACTACTTTGGTCCGACTTTAATGTGACTTGAGGTCCATATACCTCACGTTTACACAGGCATTCCGTGGAATCGCAGCTGCGAAATCACGTCAAAATCGCGCAACTTTTAAGACGCAGTAGTGTGAAAGGGGCCCTAGGGTTAGTCCACCTCTACAGGAAAAAAAGTAAAAGTGAGCTGCTGGATCCCACGGTGGTGTGTCTTTGAGAAGCAGTGCTGGAGAGGAGGTGAATGTGGCATACAGAACTGCTTGATTTATTTTTAAAATTAGTGGGATACTTTAAAGCGGTGGTCTCCAAACTGTGGGCCGGATGTGGCCCTTTGCTTGTTTTTTTTTTTAAGCCCCTTGGGACATTCCCCCCATCTCAGCAACTGTGGGGCCCTGTGCCTCCCACTGACACCAACGATGGGGCCCTGTGCCTCCCACTGACACCAACGGTGGGGCCCTGTGCCTCCCACTGACACCAACGATGGGGCCCTGTGCCTCCCACTGACACCAACGATGGGGCCCTGTGCCTCCCACTGACACCAACGATGGGGCCCTGTGCCTCCCACTGACACCAACGATGGGGCCCTGTGCCTCCCACTGACACGAACGATGGGGCCCTGACCCTTCCACTGACACCAACGAAGGGGCCCTGTGCCTCCCACTGACACCAGCGACGGGGCCCTGTGCCTCCCACTGACACCAGCGACGGGGCCCTGTGCCTCCCACTGACACCGGCGACGGGGCCCTGTGCCTCCCACTGACACCGGCGACGGGGCCCTGTGCCTCCCACTGACACCGGCGACGGGGCCCTGTGCCTCCCACTGACACCGGCGACGGGGCCCTGTGCCTCCCACTGACACCCGGCGACGGGGCCCTGTGCCTCCCACTGACACCCGGCGACGGGGCCCTGTGCCTCCCACTGACACCCGGCGACGGGGCCCTGTGCCTCCCACTGACACCCGGCGACGGGGCCCTGTGCCTCCCACTGACACCCGGCGACGGGGCCCTGTGCCTCCCACTGACACCCGGCGACGGGGCCCTGTGCCTCCCACTGACACCCGGCGACGGGGCCCTGTGCCTCCCACTGACACCCGGCGACGGGGCCCTGTGCCTCCCACTGACACCCGGCGACGGGGCCCTGTGCCTCCCACTGACACCCGGCGACGGGGCCCTGTGCCTCCCACTGACACCCGGCGACGGGGCCCTGTGCCTCCCACTGACACCCGGCGACGGGGCCCTGGGCCTCCCACTGACACCCGGCGACGGGGCCCTGGGCCTCCCACTGACACCCGGCGACGGGGCCCTGGGCCTCCCACTGACACCCGGCGACGGGGCCCTGGGCCTCCCACTGACACCCGGCGACGGGGCACGATTAGTCCCCCTTTTACCAATCATGGGGCATTTTCTACTTCCACTGGCCACAGTGCAGCCACCTCCATAAAGTCTGAAGCACAATAAACTGGCTCTTCCTTCAGAAAGTTTGGAGATCCCTGCTTTAAAAGATAGGTTCATGTAACATGTTCACCCAGACCCCCCCCCTCCCCCTCTTAAACCAATCCCCACCTTGACAGTGGGCAGGAGTTCCTCTTCCCCATGGCCGGAGTCTGTGAATGAAGAAACTACAAGTCCCTTCTGCCACCATGGTGGGCAGATTGTTGTTCTTAATGGACTACGAGGGCGGTGCAATGCTCTGCAGGCTCAGTGAAAGAAAATAATAAATGCACTTTATTTTTCTCCTGCAAAATTATGTGCGTTTTATTTGGTGTCCCCCCCCCCCCCAGAGAGAGCCAAAAAAAAAGCATTGTCTCGTCCTAGCAGGTTTCTCTTGTATTACCCAGTACTGACATGGAGGCGATCCGGGGGCTGTATACATTCCTGGCTCTATTGATTGCTTTTGTTCGGCAGGTCACGTTTTCCCTCTGCGTTGGGCTGTACTTCACTGACAGCCATTATTCCGAAAGAGAGCCAGACGAAACCCGCATTGATCTTTCGGTGGCTGTAAATTCAATAGTTTTGTTTTTGTGAAACAAAATAAAGAAGCGGGTTCTTGGCGTGACTATTTTCGGTAATTGGTTTAACAGCTTTTTTCCTATCCGGGGAAGAGCCTTGCGGGTACTTTGTGTTATTTCAGAGCATACAGATATCCAAAAACCTAAATGCAGACAGCCAAATGTACATTTGTGAGACGGGTGCTGGAACCTTCATGGGGAAATATACAGATTTACTGTTCTATGTGTGTGTAAAAGACTTCAGCTATTCAATTCATGTACATAAATCTGTGCCGGGGAATTCATAAAGGTTCATAAAGGGTGTCGTAGACATTCCGTGGGGGGTGCAGCACCAAAAGTGTTGTGCTTGTGCCTGATTCACGTACCTGTCACATATACGCTTTATTGGGTACACCTTACTTGTACCGGGTTGGACCCCCTTTTGCCTTAGTGCTTCCTGGAATAGATTCAGCAAGGTGTTGGAAACGTTCCTCCAGAGATTTTGCTCCATAGTGACATGATAGTACAATGAATATGTAAAGCGCTGCGTAAATTGACAGCGCTATATAAGTACCTGAAATAAATAAATAGCATCACACAGTTGCTGCAGATTTGTTGGCTGCTCATTAGGGCTGCACGTATTTGCGCAGCGGTCTTAAAAGCGCACTTTTTTGAGGGAAAAAATTAACTTTTTTGAATAAAAAAAATAAGACAACAGTAAAGTTAGCCCAATTTTTTTTTATATTGTGAAATATAATGTTACGCCAAGTAAATTGATACCCAACATGTCACGCTTCAAAATTGCGCTCGCTCGTGGAATGGCGTCAAACTTTTACCCTCAAAAATCTCCATAGGCGACGTTTTAAAAAATTCTACAGGTTGCATATTTTGCGGTACAGAGGAGGTCTAGGGCTAGAATTATTGCTCTCGCTCTACCGGTCGCGGCGATACCTCACGTGTGGTTTGACCACCGTTTTCATATGCGGGCGCTACTCGCGTATGCGTTCGCTTCTGCGCGCGAGCTCGTCGGGACAGGGGGATTTTTAATTTTAAAAAATTTTCATTAATTATTTTACATCATTTTATTTATTTTTACACTGTTTTTTTTTTTTTTTTAAATTGTGTCACTTTTATTCCTATTACAAAGAATGTAAACATCCCTTGTAATAGAAAAAAGCATGACAGGACCTCTTAAATATGAGACCTGGGGTCAAAAAGACCTCAGATCTCATATTTACACTAAAATGCAATAAAAAAAATAAATAAATAAATAAAAATGACATTTAAAAAAATATGCCTTTAAGAGGCGTGGACGGAAGTGGCGTTTTGACGTCGCTTCCGCCCAGCAGTGTCATAGAGATGAGTGGGCGCCATCTTAGCCTCACTCGTCTCCAGGCACAGGACGGAGACGGATGCGATCGCCTCCGCCGCTACCGACAGCTCCGGTAAGCGGCGGAGGGCACCGGATCGCGGCGGGAGGGGGGGGCCCTGTCCCGCCACCGATAAAAGTGATCTCGCGGCGAATCCGCCGCAGGGACCACTTTTATCTGAAAGCCGGCCGCCGCATGAAAACTGGGATACCAGGGTTATGGCAGCTAGCTGCTGCCATAAGAACGATATACCCCTTCAAAGTTTGGACGTACATCGTCGTGCGGCGGTCGGCAAGTGGTTAAGTGATGGTGACCCCCCCCTGACATGCCACATTTGGCATGCCATCTTTTTAAAGGCACCCAGCTCCAACTTCCTCCCGGGGCTTCACAGTGCTGGAAGGAAGATCACCTCTCCCCCCTTCCCTCCCTCCATGCCATCTTCTGGGACACGTCACAGGTCCCAGAACATTGCCCGGCCAATCGCAGCGTGGCTCGCACATGCGCAGCCACAGCCGGGCGCCCACAGTAAGACTGGCCATACATGGGTCGAATTTCGAATGAATTTTCTTTTCAAAAGCAGAAAGTTCGTTTTTTGTTTTTTTTGTGATCCGATGGCGCCACCATTGATTTTCGAAATTCGGCCGACCAAGCCTTCAATTTCACCGCATGTTGCTACAGAAAAGAATTTTTGTGGGCGGGAATCTTCTTTTCTCTCCGTAAATTTTCTTTTCTTATTACATTTCTCGCACGATTCTCCCATCATCGATTAGAAAATCGTTCGTTTTTCAAAAAAATTCCAACATGTCCGATTCCTCAAATTTGATTGCCGCACGAAAATCGGCCGTTGCTGCAGCCCACTAATGGTGCGAAATTCGTACGAAAATTCTTTGATACGATTTTTCGAAAGAAAATTCTTACGAAATTCGAACCGTGTATGGCCGGCATAACAATGCCAGCGCTGCAGAGAGGAGGGGGGAGAGGAGCAGGGCTTCGTACACCCGCATCACTAGACCGTGGGACAGGCGCGTGTCCGATTTTATTAAAAGTCAGCAGCTACACTTTTTGTAGCTGCTGACTTTTATATGGGTGGAACTCCGCTTTAATATGTAAAGTTAAAAAAAAAAAAGGCAATTTATTCTTAAATATCTCTATGCACTCTAATGCCCTGTACACACGACCGGTTTACCTGTTGGAATAAACTCTGAAGGTTTTTCAGACGGAATTGCGCTGAAACTGTCTTGCGTACACACGATCACACCAAAGTCCGACCGCCCAGAACGAGGTGACGTACAACACGTATGACTGGACTAGAAAAAGGAAGTTCAATAGCCAGTAGCCAATGCGTCGTTTTTGGTCCGTTGGCACAGCATACAGACGATCGGTTTTCCCGATAGGAATTGGTTCCGTCGGAAATATTTAGAACGTGTTCTCTTTCTAGGTCCGTCAGAATTTTCGACGTAAAAAGTCCGATGAGGCATAAACACGATCGGAATATACGATGAAAAGCTTCCGTCAGACTTTTTCAGTCGGACATTCCTTTCGTGTGTACGGGGCATCAGAATAACGGACAGAAGAGATATACTGTATATACTATTAGAGGAGAGATATACTGTATATGCTATTAGAGGAGATATACTGTATATACTGTATATACTATTAGAGGAGATATACTGTATATACTATTAGAGGAGATATATACTGTATATGCTATTAGAGGAGATATACTGTATATGCTATTAGAGGAGATATATAGTGTATATACTATTAGAGGAAATATACTGTATATACTATTAGAGGAGATATATACTGTATATACTATTAGAGGAGATATAATATACTGTATATACTATTAGAGGAGATATACTGTATACACTATTAGAGGAGATATATACTGTATATACTATTAGAGGAGCTATAATATACTGTATATACTATTAGAGGAGCTATAATATACTGTATATACTATTAGAGGTGATATATACTGTATATACTATTAGAGGAGAGATATACTGTATATGCTATTAGAGGAAATATACTGTATATACTATTAGAGGAGATATATACTGTATTTACTATTAGAGGAGATATAATATACTGTATATACTATCAGAGGAGATATACTGTATATACTATTAGAGGAGAAATATACTGTATACACTATTAGAGGAGATATATACTGTATATACTATTAGAGGAGCTATAATATACTGTATATACTATTAGAGGAGATATATACTATTAGAGGAGAGATATACTGTATATACTATTAGAGGAGAGATATACTGTATATACTATTAGAGGAGAGATATACTGTATATACTATTAGAGGAGAGATATACTGTATATACTATTAAAGGGTGAATTTGGTAAATATCATCAGACTCGGAGATCATTTTTTTTTATTTAAAGAAAAAAAAAAAAGTTAGACTGTTTTGCAGATTTTCGGACAGAACTGTAATATATTATATGCTGGCCATACAAAAACAATGTCATTTTAAGAACATTTGTTTGATTTTCTAATCGTTAGTGGGGTCAAATCGACGTTAGTTTTCAACCACAGTGATGGGAAAATTTAGAAATAATAGAAAACTTCTTGGTCAAAGGAATTTTCAGACAGTGTATGTGGTTTTCGTTCAGAAATTACATTAGTTTTAAAACTGAATGTTAAAAGCAAGTGAAAACTTCAAACAACATTCTTTCATTCAGCGAATGTACAAAGAGATTTCGTATGAATATTCTCGTCCGAAAATTGATACGTGTATGGCCAGCGTAAGGCTCGGTTCACACCTATGCAGTTTGCTTTTGATCTGTTTCTACACTGCTTTTTGCTGTACGTTTTTGATTTTTGCGCACGCGATTTTGCTGCGATTTGTGTTTTTGCATTTTATTATGTTTTTTTTGGGGGGGGGGGGGGCGGCAATCTGTTGTTGGACAGATTAAAAAAACACAAATTGCTGCAAAAAAACACACTACATGCTTTTCTGAAGCTTCTTTATTGAAGTATTTTGAACAAAAAAAAAAGCACCGTTTTGCATTGAAAAAAGCCCCTGACCTTTTCCAAATACGCAGCGGATGAAAAAAAGCATAGATGTGAACGTGTCACATAGGAAACTATGTTAAATGGACTGTAGTGCGTTTCTGCAAAAAGCACCAAAAAACGCATGGGTGTGAACCAGGCCTAAGACATTTAGTAGCAGCAGCATGCTTTTTTTTTGTATCACCAGTCATAATGGGGTTAAAAAAAAACTAAAATTAGCCCTTTAGAGTACAAAAAGAGCAGATAAGCGCTACTATAAATGGTTTATTTATACTGTGAAACAGTGAAAGTAATAATAATATAATATATATACAGTGGAGATGGAAAGTATTCAGACCACCTTAAATTTTTCACTCTTTGTTATATTTCAGCCATTTGCTAAAATCATTTAAGTTCATTTTTTTTCCTCATTAATGTACACACAGCCCCCCATATTGACTGAAAAACACAGAATTGTTGACGTTTTTGCAGATCTATTAAAAAGAAAAACTGAAATATCACATGGTCCTAAGTATTCAGACCCTTTGCTCAGTATTTAGTAGAAGCCCCTTTTGATCTAATACAGCCATGAGTCTTTTTGGGATGCAACAAGTTTTTCACACCTGGATTTGGGGATCCTCTGCCATTCCTCCTTGCAGATCCTCTCCAGTTCTGTCAGGTTGGATGGTAAACGTTGGTGGACGGCCATTTTTAGGTCTCTCCAGAGATGCTCAATTGGGTTTAAGTCAGGGCTCTGGCTGGGCCATTCAAGAACAGTCACAGAGTTGTTGTGAAGCCACTCCTTCGTTATTTTAGCTGTGTGCTTAGGGTTATTGTCTTGTTGGAAGGTAAACCTTCGGCCCAGTCTGGGGTCCTGAGCACTCTGGAGAAGGTTTTCATCCAGCATATCCCTGTACTTGGCCGCATTCATATTTCCCTCGATTGCAACCAGTCATCCTGTCCCTGCAGCTGAAAAACACCCCCATAGCATGATGCTGCCATCACCATGCTTCACTGTTGGGACTGTATTGGACAGGTGATGAGCAGTGCCTGGTTCTCTCCACACATACCGCTTACAATTAAGGCCAAAAAAGTTCTATCTTGGTCTCATCAGACCAGAGAATCTTATTTCTCACCATCTTGGAGTCCTTCAGGTGTTTTTTAGCAAACTCCATGCGGGCTTTCATGTCTCTTACACTGAGGTGAGGCTTTTGTCAGGCCACTCTGCCATAAAACCCCGACTGGTGGAGGGCTGCAGTGATGGTTGACTTTCTACAACTTTCGCCCATCTCCCGACTGCATCTCTGGAGCTCAGCCACATTGATCTTTGGGTTCTTCTTTACCTCTCTCTCTCTCACCAAGGCTCTTCTCCCCCGATAGCTCAGTTTGGCCGGACGGCCAGCTCTAGGAAGGGTTCTGGTCGTCCCAAACATCTTCCATTTAAGGATTATGGAGGCCACTGTGCTCGTAGGAACCTTAAGTGCAGCAGAAATTTTTTTGTAACCTTGGCAAGATCTGTGCCTTGTCACAATTCTGTCTCTGAGCTCTTCAGGCAGTTCCTTTCACCTCATGATTCTCATTTGCTCTGACATGCACTGTGAGTTGTAATGCCGGGTTCACACTGGTGCGACACGACAGCCGTCCTACTTTGGATCCGACTTTGCCCTGCGACTTGAAGCCGACATACTTCCGACTTTCAATGAACGGGGATCCGACTTGGATCCCCGCCAATACCAGGCACTGTGTTTGGTATGAATCTTGAGGGGGAACTCCACGCCAAATTTTAAATAAAAAACCGGCATGGGTTCCCCCTCCAGGAGCATACCAGGCCCTTAGGTCTGGTATGGATTTTAAGGGGGAACCCCCTACGCCAAAAAAACGGCGTGGGGGTCCCCCCCACATCCATACTAGACCCTTATCCGAGCACGCAGCCCGGCCGGTCAGGAATGGGGGTGGGGAAAAGCGAGCGCCCCCCCCCTCCTGAACTGTACCAGACCGCATGCCCTCAACATGGGGGGGTGGGTGCTTTGGGGCAGGGGGGCGCCCTGCGGCCCCCCCACCCCAAAGCACCTTGTCCCCATGTTGATGAGGACATGGGCCTCTTCCCGACAACCCTGGCCATTGGTTGTCGGGGTCTGCGGGCGGGGGGCTTATCGGGAATCCGGGAGCCCCCTTTAATAAGGGGGCCCCCAGATCCTGGCCCCCCACCCTATGTGAATGAGTATGGGGTACATCGCACCCCTACCCATTCACCTAGGAAAAAAAGTGTCAATAAAAAAACCATACTAGACAGGTTTTTAAAATTTATTAGGCAGCTCCAGGGGTCTTCTTCCGACTTCGGGGTCTCTTCGTTCTTCCCCGCGGTCTCTTCCTTCTCCGCGCTCTCCGACCTCTTCTCCGTGCTCTCCGGTTCCTTCTGCCGGGCTCCTCCGCTATCTTCTGCTCTTTTGCTAGCGGTGGCCCGGTCTTCTCCGCCGTCTTCTTCCCTCTTCTCTTCTTCCGATGTTGACACGACGCTCTCTCCCACTGTAATGCCGTATGCGCGGTCTGCAATGGCTTATATAGGGATGGGACGTGGTCACTGGGTGATGTCACCCGGTGACCCCGCCCCTTATTACATCACAGTGCCGGGGCATGATGGGACTTTGACGTAATAAGGGGTGGGGTCACCGGGTGACATCACCCAGTGACCACGCCCCATCCCTATATAAGTCATTGCGGACCGCGCATACGGCATTACAGTGGGAAAGAGTGTTGTGTCAACATCGGAAGAAGAGAAGAGGGAAGAAGACGGTGGAGAAGACCGGGCCACCGCTGGCAAAGGAGCCGGCAAAGGAGCCGGCAAAAGAGCAGAAGATAGCAGGGGAGCCTGGCAGAAGATAGCCCTAAAATTGGAGAAAATGAGTGGGTGTTTTAACTTTGCGCTGCCCAGAGTTACTAAAGTTTTACTCAATTTGGGCGTCATGTTTTTTTTTAAATTGTTTTTTTTTTGTTTTTTTACTTTCTATCTGGCTGTATGGACCCAGCTCACCTCACCATTTAACCCCACTCTGGAACAGTGAGACAGCTGTACTCGCAAATGAATTCATCTGAAATATTAATGAGGGTATCATGTGTGCTTTCCTGCAGGTATGCAGTAACGGATTGCTATACAGCAGTATAATGTCGCTTTCACTTCTGTGATACTTCAATGCCTAGTTCATACAGCCATTTGTTAAGCGACAGCAAGGATTTGCAAATCATTTAAGCAACTCTTTTAACCTATGCATTAAGGTGGAAAACCTTCTGTGCTGCAGCCTCCCCCCCCCCTTTCTTACCCAAACCTGTTCCGATCCAGTAATGTGCACAAGCGCAGCAGCTCCAGCCGCTGTCTCTCTCCTCATTGGACAGATTGATAGCAGGAGCCGCTGTTGTCAATCAAATCCTGTGACACGGGGGTGAGGGGGAGAATCCCACAGTCTGTGTCAATGGATGCAGCAGTGGGACTCTGGAGCAAGGCTGCTTTCTGTGGGGGCACCCGACAAAGAGGAGGGGCCAGGAGCGCCAGCCGGGGATCCCAGCAGAAGGGGATCGGGGCTGCTCTGCTCTGTGCAAAACAATTGCACAGAGCAGATGACTATAGGCATGTTTTGTTGTTTTTGTTTTTTGTTTTTTTTAAATGAGGGTTTATAACCACTTTAATGGCAGGGTGACTGTAATGTTAAAAAGGAAGTAAACCCTGATCGGTTTTACTTCCTCTATTTTCCTCTGCAAAGTGAAAACATAATGGGCTAGTATGCATGGCATTCTAGCCCATTATGTTGCTCTTACCTGCTGCAAACGAAGCCCGCGATGTCCCCGCTGGTGGCCGCATCCATCTTAGACCCTCTTCCTTCCGGGGCTGTGGACTCCGGCTCTGTGACTGGCCGGAGTCGCGTGACTTCACTCCCGCGCTTGCGCACGGGAGCCGCCGATAACGGCACGAACCCCTTAGAAACTGCACGATCGTGCCCTTTCTTAAGTGTGCATGCGCCGATGACGCCGGTGCAAGTGTATATAATATCTCCCAAACCGTGCAAGTTTAGGAGATATATTTCCAGTACCTACAGGTAAGCCTTATTATAGGCTTACCTGTAGGTAAAAGTGGTGTAACTAGGTTTACAACCACTTTTAATGAGGCATTTAGTGAGCTTCAACAGTTCTGAAGCCTTCTTAAAGTGACCCAGTCGGCACAGGGACACTTGCAGCCAAAACCGTACCTGCTAGAAGAAGAGGTACTGTGCTAATCTTTCCAGTGGTCCTTGTCTTGAAACTCTGACACTGCAATTATTTCACATCTCTGCGAGTGTGGACTACCGGCTCCCCCCACCGCATGTTGTAGTTTCTCTGACTGACTCTTACAGCATTGCAGGGGGGGTCTGAGCCGGTGGGAGGAACCAATGCAGCAGAACAAACAATAAAAGTAAATCCAGAAACCAGCGAAGCGCACTACAAGTCCCGGCTTCCAGGGTCAATAATATCAATGAGATTTACTAAAATCTTAATCCTAATCCAATCAGAAGGATAGTCAGGGAATATGACAGAAGGATCCTGCAGATTCCAGAGGAGGTCCGAGATGATCCAAAGCAGCTCAAACAGGAAAACAGGAGCACAGGATCCTCATTAGCATAAGAGCCCTTTCACACTGGGGCGGTTTGCAGGCGCTATTGCGCTAATAATAGCGCCTGCAAACCGCCCCGAAAGTGCCGCTACTTTCATTCCAGTGTGCAAGCCCCGAGGGCTTGCACACTGGAGCGATGCGCTGGCAGGACGGTAAAAAAAGTCCTGCCAGCAGCATCTTCGGAGCGGTGAAGGAGCGGTGTGTATACCGCTCCTTTACCTCTCCTGCCCATTGAAATCAATGGGACGGCGCGGCTATACCGCCGGCAATGCGCCTCTGCAGAGGCGCTTTGCAGTGGTATTTAACCCTTTCTCGGCCGCTAGCGGGGGGTAAAACCCCCCCGCTAGCGGCCGCATACCGACGGTAAAACGCCGCTAATAATAGCGGCGTTTTACCGCCCCCCCACCCCAGTGTGCAAGGGCTCTAACCGTAAAAAACTTACAATTACAATTCTTGGAAATGAGCATAATGCCCTGTACACACAACCGGTTTTCCCGTCGGAATAAACTCTGAAAGTTTTTCCGAAGGAGTTCCGCTGAAACTGTCTTGTGTACACACGATCACACCAAAGTCCGACCGTCCAGAACGCGGTGACGTACAAAACGTACGACGGGACTAGAAAAAGGAAATCCAATAGCCAGTAGCCAATAGCTTCCGTCTCGTACTTGCTTCAGAGCATGCGTCGTTTTTGGTACATCGGAACAGCATACAGACGAGCGGTTTTCCCGATAGGAATTGGTTCAGTCGGAAATATTTAGAACATGTTCTCTTTCTAGGTCCGTCAGAATTTTCTATGTAAAAAGTACAATGAGGCCTACACGCGATCAGAAATGATAAAAAGCTCCCGTCTGACTTTTTCTGTCAGATATTCTGCTCGTGTGTACGGGACATAAGTGGTAGGAATCACCAAGGTGAAGACAGAGCTGTATACATGAATCGGTAATTCCGGATTCCCTGGCTGTCATCACAGGGACCTGCTCTGACAGCTGTCAAAAAAAAAAAAAAAAAAAAACACCAATAGACAGTGTCCGATGCCTCTGTCTAATCTCGTGATGACCTCTATATACTGGTGGAAAGAGTCAGACGGTAAAATGTTTCGAAGGACAGCCCTTCTTTCTCAAACCTCTACATGCATGTAGCAGGGTAACAGGTATTCGATCCCACCTGAGCAGTCAAATACTTGAAGCAGCCAGGTGGCCACAAATCTGTGGATTTCAAAAACACGGGCTGCTGGAAAGGCAAGAATATGGCCTCGGCAGTCATAGAGTTAAAAACACTTTTGCGTTTTGCTGGTTATTCAGCTGCCTTTCCTCTTTAAATCTGTGCAGTGATCCAGTTTAAAAACTTTGCCTCTGTGCAGGAGATTCCAGTAATAAAGACCGCACACTGCTGCTCTCTCTCCTTGTGCAGCGTGACTGGTCTTGTCTCCGCCCCCTCTTGTGGTTTTCTACAGTCAGCCTGTAGTGGGTGGAGGCTACTGGGTCCCTCCCACAGTTCATGGACCCCCTTGGCTATGACACCTACTGGATGGCCAGTGGTATGGGAACACCCTCACGTGTTTACAGTAAACTGTACTGTTAATACTATGACATACATAGATGTTTTGGACAATTGCGTGCTTCCATTGTGGTAAGTTTGGTGAAGGCCTTTTTCTGTTCCAGCATGGCTTTTCCCCTGTGCACAAAGCCAGTTCCATAAAGACAAGTTTGGATCGGTTTGATGTGGAGGAACTCAAGAGCTTTAACTTCAACCCTACTGAGGTTCAGTGTGGTGAGTCCTATATTGCAATCCTCCTGAACATCTTTGGAAGAGATTGGAACTTTGGTTGTGAGCCAATCGGTGCCGTACAAATGTTCTTTTGGCCCAATGGCCACAAATTCCCACAGACACCCCCCCAAAATCTTTTGAAAAGCCTTTCCAGAAGAGTGCAGGATGTTCTAGCTTCAAAGGGGGGCAACTCCATATTAAGGGATTAGTTCACTTTTCATAACATATTACACCCTTTTTCAGGGTGTAACATGTTATGAACAGACCGGCCGCCAAGCCACCTCGCTCATTCACAGTGCTCTGTGAATGGAAAACTACAAGGTCCAGCATTCTTTGCAGCTGTTGAGTTGTAGTTTTTAATGAACTACCACGGCGCTGTGAGCGCTCTGGTAGATCATTGAATTTTCCTGTCAGCGCATATCAGCTTTCTCATACAAGGTACGAGCAAGCTGATACACTGACAGATCTGCATAGTATCAGCGATCTGCACTGGTGCAATGCTTTACAGGCACCCAAAATAATAAATGCACATTTTTTTTTTTACCTGCAAGAAAATGTCTATTTATTATTTTTTGTCAAAAGGTGAACTTATCCTTTAATGTCTATAGCTTTGGATTGACTTGCCAAATAATTTCCTTAAAGTGGTTGTAAAGTCAAAAGGTTTCTATGCATTAAAGCAGAGTTCCACCTATTTAAAAGTCAGCAGCTACAAAAAGCGTTGCTGCTGACTTTTAATAATCGAACACTCGCCTGTCCCACAGTTCAGCGATGCGGACGTTCGAAGCCCCGCTCCTCTTCCCCCTCCTCTCTGCGGCGCCGGCATTGTAACTGTGGGCGCCCGGCTGTGGCTTCACTGCCGGGCACGCGCTGTGAATGGCCAGGCAATCTTCTGGGACCTGTGATGTGTCTCAGAAGATTGCAGGGAGGGAGGGGGGAGAGGTGAACTTCCTTCCGGTGCCGCGGAGCCCCGGGAGGAAGTGGAAGCTGGATGCCTCTAAAAAGGGTATCCGCTCCCCCCCAAAAAAAAATGACATGCCGAATGTGGCATGTCAGGGGGTCACCTTCACTTAAAGCAGAAGCTCCATTTTTGTGTCGAACTCCGCTTTAAGATACAAAAAAAAAAAAAACCTGTGTGCAGCAGCCCCGCTCAGCCCCCCTAATACTTACCTAAGCCCATCTCGATCAAGCGATGTTGCAGGAGAGTCTTGGCTGCTCCTCATTGGAGACCACAGCACGGCACCATTGGCTCCCACTCCTGTCAGTCACAGCCAGTGGGCCAATTAGGAGACGGAGGCGGTGGGCCTGAGCCACGGCTCTGTGTCTGAATGGACACACAGAGTGGCGGTTCAGCTTGGGTGCCCCCATAGCAAGCTGCTTGCTGTGGGGGCACTTGACATATGGGAGGGGCCAGGAGCACAGAAGAGGGACCCGAGAAGAGGAGGATCTGAGCTGCTCTGTGCAAAATCACTGCACAGAGCAGGTTTGTATAACATGTTTGCTATTTTTAAATGAAAAATACTGAGAATTTAGTATAACTTTAAAGAGGAGTTCCACCCAGGGGGTCCAGTAAAAAAAAAAAAAAAAAAAAATTAAAAGTCAGCAGCTACAAATACTGCAGCTGCTGACTTTTAATTGGACACTTACCTGTCCCTGGGTCCAGCGATGCAGGGGATCGAAGCCCAGCTCATCTCCCCCTCCGTTCAGCGGCCCCGGCATTGCAACTGTGGGCACCGGGCTGTGGCTTCACAGCCTGGCACCCACTGCGCATGCGCGAGCGGCGCCGCGCGCCGTGATTGGCCACTCAGTCACCTGGGACCTGTAATGGGTCCCAGATGATTCACAGGAGGAAGGGAGCAGAGCTGAGCCCTTCCTGTGCCGAGGGGGAAGTGATGTCACCAGCCCAGGCACTGGAAGAGGCAGACTACGAGGGACCCCCTAGCAACAGGCATTTAGAGGTAAGTAAAAAAAAATATATATCCAAATGTTTTTTTGTATTTTTTTTTTTTTTTAATTTTTCATGTAGTTTTTTTTTTTTTTTTGGGTGGAACCCCACTTTAAAGTGGTTGTAAACCCTGTACTACCACTTTTACCCTGAATATCTCCTAAACTTGCACCTTTCAGGAGATATTCACTATATCTGCATGTGCCGACATCATCAGCACATGCATACTGAAGAAACTGCTTGCTTGTGCCATTTGTTCAGTAGCTGTGCCGTGAGCGGCGGGTCCTGTGCGCATGAGCGGAAGTGACGTCATCATGCGCCGGAGCCTGCAAACCCGGAAATAACTCCGGGAGACATGTTGCTGGTCACAGTGTACGAGGAACGCTGCAACAGCTTCGATCTAAGGTAAGTATTTCATAATGAGCTAGTATTAAGTGCATACTAGCTCATTATGCCTTTGTCTTGCAAACCACTTTAAGGTGTGATGGTCAGGTGTCCACAAATGTTTAGCCGTATAGTGTACATAGGTAACATCAGTTAAACTCCAATTGGACCGCTTCACACGTCTCTCCATCTGTATGATAGAATTCCGCTCCCATTGCCAAATTCAAGCGTGTTTAAACCATTCCAGGATCCCGCTGCAAGGGAGCTTTTGTGAAACCCTCCCTAGCCCTGTGTAAATGATTGTTTTAATGCTGTTATGGATTTTAAGTACTCCAACTGTTACACTGGCACTGGGTTTTTATTTAATAGCTTTGTAATAAGTGTTACATTTATACTCTCATATGGAACGCAGGTTCTGTTTTGTGGCTGTTGCTCCATCCTGTAAGCTCTGACAGGTGGGGTTGCTGGTAGCTACGATGCAAAGACCTTGTTGCTGTATTCCCTGAGAGATTGAAAAAGCAGGTGGAAACTGAAGATGCCAAAAACCAACCAAAAGTAAAATTTCATTTATTTATTTATTTATTTGTTTGGTTAATGATTTTAAAATCCCATTGTGTGATGTTCTCACACAGCACTTGTGGGCGACCTCAGCTGTGCAAGAGGTGCCTCTATTTAAATGCATAAAAGGGAACATCTAATCAAGGAAGGAAAATATTTGTTATTCAGAGTTGGCTTAATGTAGGTCTCCTGAGAGAGGCTGGCTTGCTGTTTGGAGGCATTCAGAGAGGAACTCAACAGATGAGCCCCATCTCCTACAATGCTTTGAGGTATGTCCAAGAAATCTGATGAACTTCTCCCCAAAACCAGGAGCACCACAATGTCCAAAAGCAGCATCTACTTTAGTTTTTGTCTCCTTAGTGTGTCTCAAAGTATCAGGAGTGGGAGGCAGTTTGTTTGGTAAAGGGCTGGAGAGCAGTACAGTAATGAGTCTGCAGGTAACCGTAAAGCTTGATGGATGTTTCTTGCAAGTTTGGGGCTGCATTTCTGCAAATGGGGTTGGAAATTTTGGTCAGGATCAATGGTGTCCTCAATGCCGAGAAATAGACAGATACTTAACCATCATGTCATACCATCAGAGAGGCGTGTGATTGGCCCCAACTTTATTCTGCAGCAGGACAATGACCCCAAACATACAGCCAATGTCATTAAGAACTATCTTCAGCGTAAAGAAGAACGAGGAGACCTGGAAGTGATCGTTTTTGGCTTCCACAGAGCCCTGATCTCATCATAATGGAGTCTGTCTGGGATGACATGAAGAGACAGAAGGGTCTCAGGCAGCCGACATCCACAGAATATCTGTGCTTAGTTCTCCAAGATGTTTGGAACAACCTACCTGCCCAGTTCCTTCAAAAACTGTTCAAGTCTACCTAGAAAAACTGGTGCTGTTTTTGAAGGCAAAGGGTGATCACACTAAACATTGATAGGATTTGGATTTCTCTTTATTTACTTTCCATTTTGTTAATTGATAAAAAATAAACTATTAACACTTCTATTTCTGAAAGCATTCTTCATTTACAGCATTTTTTCACACCTGCCTAAGAAGACTTTTGCACAGTAGTGTATGGTGGCATATAGCACGCCATGCTTTTAGATGTGTGGCAGCATTCGTTTTCATCTTTATTTTCTTCCATTTCTTCTCCTCATGGCCATAACATAGGAGGGAGATGTTCTGTAGTCCACAGAGGTGAATCGCCCAGGGCTGATAACATTAAAAGTGGTTGTAACCCTAAAAAAAATGCTTCTGTTCCTTTAAAACATGATCTATAGCACAGTGCTTGTGGAGTGTATTTTGTCCTATTTGATGTAAAATACCTGGTTGATCCTGCCTGTTCCTGTGTCCCCCTCTGTGTACTGGCCACGCTTATCGTGGCTGCTGATCCATTATACCATGGTCAGTTTACATGCCAACGTCATCCCGCTGTCTTCCCCACCCCTCCCCTCCTGCCGCTATTCCTGTAAAGCAATGTATTAAAATCACTGACATCCCCTCTGTTTTATAAAGCATAGTATGTCAATTAAAAAAAAAATTATAATGCTTAATACCTTCTTGCTCAACTGGGCGGTCACATGACCGCCCTCTGCTGGCTGGCATATGTCAGAGGAGAATCTCAGCCCCTCCCACTGCTCTCCTTAGATCGGGAAAGGAGAGCAGAGGGAGGTCACATGACCACATAGCGGAGCTGTGCAAGAAGGCACCTAGGATTATAATTAAAAAAAAAAATTGACCTACTATGCTTTATATGTGTCTTAAACAGGGGATGCCAGTGATTTAATACGTGATTTAGGAACCACTTTAAATTTAAAGCAAAAGTAACCTTTTAAAAATAAAATGTGTAGATTAAAACATTAGCTCCCAGGAGCTTTTAACCATAACGTGCTAATATGCAGCTTATTCGAACATTATGACAGACTTGCCTTGCAACCATTCCTTTCCGGCGCTGAGGTGTTGGCAATCCCATCAGTCACAACGCTTCTCCCGGTCCTTCTTCCAGGTTCAGATTTTTTTTGGCCACTTGATTGGCTGGGCCAAACCTCCCTGTATTATTTGTACCTATAGGTAAGCCTAGAATAAGGCTTACCTATAAGTACTGTAAATATCTCCTAAACCTGTGCCGTTTAGGAGATATTTACTGTATTCTGCACCGATGATGCTCTCTGAAGAGAGGTGAGTTTTTCTGCACACGTTCTGCAAGGCCACAAAGAAAAAAATTGTTCTCCATGTGCCCTGTTCACACAATTCCCTTTTCCAAAATGGTGGAAGGTCAGACAGACTGCCCAAGGATACTGAGGCGTGGTTTTGGAGTATATGGTATTTATAGCGGTGAATCAGTACGCCACCCATGCTCCAGGATGACGTCAGTGTGTGTGATGAAACGCATCGGGTGGAGTAACGCACTGACGTCACCTCGCTTCTTAAACCCCGGAAGGATGGGCGTTTTATGCTAGAGCCGGCCGGCTTAAGATCATCCAATGAATGTTTATGCAACTTTGATATGTGCATTACTTTTAAGGTAGAATAAAATTTATATGGTTTTACACTATGGCGAGCCTTAAAGGGGTTGTAAAGGTAAAAATGTTTTCACCTTAATGCATTCTATGCATTAAGGTGAAAAAACTTTTGACAATACCGCCGCCCCCAGCCCCCCCGTTTTACTTACCTGACGCCTCGAATCTTCGCTGCTCGTTCTCGTCATCTCCACTGCAGCTCAGCCTGGTCGCTGATTGGCTGCAGTGGATGGATTGAAAGCAGCGCAGCCATTGGCTCGCGCTGCTGTCAATCGCATCCGATGACGCGGCGCGCCGGGGGCGGGGCCGAGTGATACAGCGAGCGGCTATAGCCCGGGAGCGCGCCCGCAAGCACTCACCACCGTGCGAGGGAGCTCGCATTAAGGTGGTGAATGCTTGCGGAGAGGAGCTGAAACAGCCGCCGAGGGACCCCAGAAGACCAGGTTTGGGGCCACTCTGTGCAGAACGAGCTGCACAGTGAAGGTAAGTATAACATGTTTGTTATTTTTAAAAAAAAATAATTTTACCTTTACAACCCCTTTAATTTTTTGGGGAACTTCCATGAGAGTGACTACCTGGAGGATATCCATGCCGAGATTGAGCCGCGACTGTCGCTGCACCTGTGATTTGGGAAGTTGACGGTGGGATCGCCATATACTCCTTTCTTTCTAAGAACAAAGGCCCTGGCTGGGTATTTGCCACAAGCGTGATAGACCTCCCATGATAGGGGGTCCATGCAAGCTGGTAAGCAGGCATTTCTTATAGAGGTGTCACTTCATTTGCGGTGTTGCATGGTGTCATCATCACTGGAAGGACATTTTTGGGCTGTATATATATATATATATATATATTCACAATTTGCACTGTTGGTGTAACATTAAATTTTGATTACCTAACTAGGATCGATAGTCTATATTGGGATTTTTATTTTTATCATTGATTCATTCCTCTTCCAATTTTTTTGTATTAGTTAATTTTACAATTTATGTTTGTGGTTTAGCGCAACTTTATTTACAACTGTTCATTTGAGACTGTATATATCCTACAGCATAGTTGCTGTCTTTTAGGATCCAAAGAATTTATAGCACAGTTTCTTTTCTTGTTTTATGTTGCCTGCAAATTTTTACCTAAAATTGCACCTGAACTGGACCCAAAATCGCACAGGACCCTTTTTTTAAACCGCACCGCGGCCACCCCTCACATGTGTGAGCTGGCGTCATTGAAAGCCTGTCCGATTGCCATGTAATGCGAATTTAATGCAGTTAAAAAACTCATCCAATTCATAAATACAGTATGTGAACCGAGCATGAGTCAGCTCAGCACAGAGCCGTGCCAGGAATGTATTCTCAGCTGTGCATGGTGCAGTTCAGTCTACAGAAACAATGACAGGCTGGGAGAAGCAATTTTTGACAGAAGCGACAAATATACCTGTCAGCTATTTTTTCATTTTAACTTTACTTACGTTTTTTAAGCAGAATAAATTTCAGCTTTCACCTTTTCGCTGCCAGGTCCATTCAGACCTGACATTGGGGGGGGTTGTGTAAATCTAAAAAGCAGACTCCTGCCTGTCAGATGTAGGCATTCAGGTGGCTGCGCTTCCACACACACCTGGTATTTTTTTAAACTGAAATTTAGCATTTCCTAGACCTTTGCGGTAATATTCTGTGAAATAAAAAATTGGAACTACCACTATTTTATTCTCTAGGGTGTCTGCTTTCAGAAAATATATAACATTTTGGGGGGTTCTATGTAATCTTCAGGCTTAAAATGATTTCTGTGTGCAAAAAATGCAAAAACGGCTCTGGCAGCCAAAAGGGTTAAAGGTTACTATGTGACTATTACCGGTACTTGTTCTGGCATTACCAATTTGTTCTCAGATTGCGTATAAGAAAAGCGACTTAAGCCAATAGTGTGTGTTCTGGTAGCAGCAAGTTCTAGCAAACTAGTGTGAGAGAAGTGTGTTCATGACCTGCCTTTGTTTTCATTTGCAGGACTGAAAAAACGTACAAGGAAAGCGTTTGGTATACGGAAGAAAGAAAAGGACACTGATTCCACGTAAGTACATCCCCTCTACTGTGTGTGCTGTATGCCATGATTTATCAAAAAGCTGTAGATGAGGACTTCTCTGCTAGATGGAGAAGTCTAAACAAGGCTTTAACAGGGCTCTAATTTGTTGGCCTTCCTTGTAATGGGTTTTATAAAACTTTTTCCTGCTCTTAGCTACACATGGATTACTCCGTAAGTAGAGAGAGAGTTGCATCCTCATGAAGGGACACAAATCACCACAATACTAAAACTTTCATTTATTTATATATTGAACTTTATATGTTAAAAACAAGGTAGTCAAAAATACAGTCAAAGAGGCTAAAATATGCATTGAAGCAGCACTCAAAATTTCAAGTCCTGAGCTACTAGCCAGGCCTTAAGAGTTACTCGCCGCCAGTTGCCCCACCCAACCCCTACCCTGCCCCTAATTCCACCCCTAAACACGCCTTTGTAAATTATTTCATGAAACTGTTAAATGTTTTATGCAGAATTAAGTTACAAAAATAAATATTAACAACTTTATCTGTGCCCATCTGTGCAGCATATCAGTACCCATCATCAGTGCTCATCAGCGCAGCCTATTAGTTCAGCCTCATTGGTGCCCATTAGTTCAGCCTCATCTGTGCCCATCAGTTCAGCCTCATCGGATCCCATCAGTTCAGCCTCATCAGATCCCATCAGTTCAGCCTCAATGGTGCCCATCAGTTCAGCCTCAATGGTGCCCATCAGTTCAGCCTCATCGGTGCCCATCAGTTCAGCCTCATTGGTGCCCATCAGTTCAGCCTCATTGGTGCCCATCAGTTTAGCCTCATCGGATCCCATCAGTTTAGCCTCATCGGATCCCATCAGTTCAGCCTCATCGGATCCCATCAGTTTAGCCTCATCGGATCCCATCAGTTTAGCCTCATCGGATCCCATCAGTTTAGCCTCATCGGATCCCATCAGTTTAGCCTCATCGGATCCCATCAGTTCAGCCTCATCGGATCCCATCAGTTCAGCCTCATCGGATCCCATCAGTTCAGCCTCATCGGATCCCATCAGTTTAGCCTCATCGGATCCCATCAGTTTAGCCTCATCGGATCCCATCAGTTTAGCCTCATCGGATCCCATCAGTTTAGCCTCATCGGATCCCATCAGTTTAGCCTCATCGGATCCCATCAGTTTAGCCTCATCGGATCCCATCAGTTTAGCCTCATCGGATCCCATCAGTTTAGCCTCATCGGATCCCATCAGTTTAGCCTCATCGGATCCCATCAGTTTAGCCTCATCGAATCCCATCAGTTTAGCCTCATCGAATCCCATCAGTTCAGCCTCATCGGATCCCATCAGTTCAGCCTCATCGGATCCCATCAGTTCAGCCTCATCGGATCCCATCAGTTCAGCCTCATCGGATCCCATCAGTTCAGCCTCATCGGATCCCATCAGTTCAGCCTCATCGGATCCCATCAGTTCAGCCTCATCGGATCCCATCAGTTCAGCCTCATCGGATCCCATCAGTTCAGCCCCGTCCGTGCCCCTCTGTGTAGCCCCGTCCGTGCCCCCTCTGTGTAGCCCCGTCCGTGCCCCCTCTGTGCAGCCCCGTCCGTGCCCCTCTGTGCAGCCCCCTCTGTGCAGCCCCGTCCGTGCCCCTCTGTGCAGCCCCGTCTGTGCCCCTCTGTGCAGCCCCATCAGTGCCCCTCTATGCAGCCTCATCATATTATTGAAGGGGTGGGGCTGTAAGGTAAACAAACAGTTTTAATGACTTGGCTATGCTGTCTGGTAGGGGTGCCTGCATTATACTGAACAGAATAATACACTTTTTGGCTGGTAGGAAAGCTTGCATATGTGGATTTCAACTGTGAATTGCTAGGTGTTATGGGGGTAAAATGGCTTTGATTTATGAGAAGTTTTAGCACCCTGTCCCTAGTGTTGTGGTATGGGTGATGACTCAAGCTTATATTTGTTTTAAAAGTTTGTGGAACTTTAAACTGAAGCTTGTTTGTATTTATTGGCAGAGTTTTGGGGATTTACCAACTGAAAGCATACTATTAATATTCTGTTGCTGTTTTGGGAAGTGACAGGTGTTTCTTTTTTTTCCCTAATTGACTTCTTGTTTTTTTATTCCTGACAGGGGATCACCAGACAGAGACCCTGGTGTAAGTAAAGACCTTTTATCCCCTTTTGTCCTATTGTAATTTTGTTCATTTTTAGTTCACACAAGAGCTTCTGTACCTTCTTGTGAATTAGGTTCTGTTCCACTTTTTTTGATCCAGAGGGATGTACACAACTGTGTTTTGGGATATGTTTAAAAGCTTATTTATAAAAAAAATTAAAAATTGTGACACTAAACACACACTTTACATTGCAAATAATGAAGTGCAGCACTAGGTTGTGCACAAAAAGACCCTATACATAAATGATGTGTCAAAGTGCAAATGTGCAATTCAGTGCAATGAATGTGCAATACTATATACAGCCAAAGATTGGAACAATGTCAAAATGTGCAATTCTATGCGATTTTCTTGCAATAAAGAAAACAAAAAATGCATACAAAGAAATGCACAGGCGTGCATAAAGTGCAATATAGGTGCAAAAAAGGTAAACCAAGTGCTTGACACCGTGATACCCGTTGCCTCGTTAGGATAAACCTCCCTTACTCAGGGGGGTCAAACAGCACTTAGTAGGATCGAGGATCCACTGATGGAGTACTCTGGTGCCCCCCTCCGAAGAGATCCGTGCACATCAGATGGTAGCAAGACAGCATCAACGGCAGGAAGTAATAATATGCGGAAAGGAAAAAAAACTCCAATAGTGTAGAGTGTCTCTTATGGCGTTTTATTGATAAAAAAAAGCTGCAATACTGCATACATAACACTTTAGAGAGAGTTCTCCAGTTCAAGTAAACACAAAAATGTTCCTCGCAAGAAAAAAATCCATACAGGTCCGGGTCCGTAAAATCAAATCGCACATGCGTAGAACGTGTGTGCGTAGCGTCCCGACGATCGTTTCGTCATATGTGACGTCATCAGGGGTACGCCTACACGTCTGCGCCTGTGCTTTATTTACCATATTGGCAAAACGGGGGAGCGCTGCCATAGGTTGCACAAAATGATACAAAGAAGCTCATTGGATAGGATAAAGCCATCCTGAATGAGAAGGCTTTAAGTAAAAAGTGTATCCATTGGCCCAGGAAGGCACGGACTCAGCTCAATTACCAAAACTAAAGTAAACGGCGCATACTGCCATCTCGTGGGGGCATTAAATATCCACATGAACAATTGCAAAGGCTAGCTGCCCCGTGTTGCCCACAGGTCTTACACTATTCAGCAATACATACATGGTTTATAATTAGGAACAAAAGGTTAACATCAAATGTATAAAGAATAAAAACTGAATATATATACATATCAGTAAAAATATATATGGAAATAGGCGTTGTTTCATACATGAGTTGAATGAGAAACCCATGTAAATTTGAATATATACAACACCAAATCATGAAACTTTTGTGTGAGAACTAAAATTTAAAAATTAAGACTAATAAAAGAAATCAAAATAGGCTCTAAAGCCTATATTATAAAATATCTTTATATGTGTGTGTGTGTATGTGTGTGTATATATATATATATATATATATATATATATATATATATATAAATAAAAATTAAAACAAACGTTAAAAAATATATAAAAATAACACCTGCTCTTGTGCACTCAAAATGGGGGGAGGGGAGGAAAAAATAACGGATGTAAGCAGTGGAGGGGACGTCAACCATTATTAATAAAACAGTTTACAGTTGATGTCCCACTCCACATTTAAACCATTTGGCACATGAGACCCCAATTTATATATCCAGTTTGTCCCAGCCCTTCATATAGCCCGCCTCCCATTACTACCACGCCAGTGGGGTACATATTTCTCCAATGTGATAAAGGTGGTGCCCCTAGGGTCCCTATTGTGTATTAAATCATAATGCTTTGAGACATTATGTTTGTCAAAACCTTTCCGGATATTGGTTATGTGTTCCCCTAGTCTGATGTGTAACATCCGAATAGTGCGCCCTACATATTTGTTTGCTCTACTGCACATTAATCGCATAGAATTGCACATTTTGACATTGTTCCAATCTTTGGCTGTATATAGTATTGCACTGAATTGCACATTTGCACTTTGACACGTCATTTATGTATAGGGTCTTTTTGTGCACAACCTAGCACTGCACTTTATTATTTGCATTGTTATCTGGTGCCCAATATCTGGGTTATAGTGTACAGCTGCAGGTTATATTTCACCATTTAAATATCACTCATTTTTTTTCACCTACCAAGCGCAGATATGATTTTACATTTACACACTTTACATTGTCCCTTCTATTTCTGTATACAATGTATGTGGATGATGGCACAGTAATTATTTTAATTTAAAAAAAAATCCAAATACCTTTTTCCCAATCAATATACAGCTGTCACATGGCCCAGATCTTTCCCAGCCTGTCTGCAGGGAAACATAAGCAGGAGGAGCTTCTAGTCCACATGTTCAAAATAAAAAAAAAAAACAGCCTTTGGAATAAAGAGTAAAAATAAATAATATCAATAAATGTTTTAAATTGTCATACAAATATATATTTGAAATATAATCTCTATTATTTTTTGGCAATAACCTGGTGTAAGCGGATTTCTACCAGTCACAGGCCTGTGTCTTAGAATAACAGGGAGGTGAAGCCTCCATTAATCTACAAGAAGGGAGGGAGTGGGCTGTCATTTACCACTGTGTATACACCCGCATGTGTGACTCTATAGTCACATGGGCTGCTCAGATGTGATAGGGAGGAAATGCCCACCATAGAAACTCACTTAAAACTGAGCATGTGCAGAGTTGCCACCACAGCTACAAAATCCCCGACTGAATTGGGGACATGGACAGAAGGGGGAGATAGAGAGCAGCAGGATCAACCAGGTTTTTTGCAGATTAAAGAAGACAAATCTCATAGTGACTAAGTGAGGATGAACAGCATGTAATACACAGTTTATTGATAGTTTTTTTTATGATGTGGGTTTAGTGACGCTTTAAGCCAGTGTTTGATTAGCAGTCCTGTCAGTTTTACTATTTAGGATCAATATACAGCCGACAAAAAGCACAGATGGTATTGTTGCGAATGCATATGTATTTATTAAAGCCCAACTCCAGGTAAAAAAAAGTTTTCCCACGTAGTGGGGCTGTGTTGTCTAGGGGTGAGAAGCAAGCAATATACTCACCTGATCCTCTGCTCCACAAGCAAATGGCGCCCCCCACGTTCCAGTGTTGGATTGTTCCAGATGGCCTCACATCCAGAGCCCGTCTTTAGATGTGGGGATAATCACAACAATCCACTGCACAAGACCGCGGGGGGCAATGACCACAGGCACGGGTCTTGTATGGGGAGAAATAGGTAAATATATCTCTGTTCTCCAACCTCCTAGACAAAAACAAGCAGTTAACCTGTGCAGTGTGGAAATAGGCCCACTGTGTGGGAAAACAGTTTTTTTTGCCCAGAGTTGGGTTTTAAAGCGGAGTTCCACCCAAAAGTGGAATGTCCGCTCATTTGTCTCCCCCCTCCGGTGCCACATTTGGCACCTTTCGGGGGAGGGGGTAAGCGGATACCTGTCTTTGTCTTTTGTTCCCACTTCCGGGAGCCACAGCTGCGGCTGTTGATGTCATCGCTCGGCTCCCTCCTCCTCCTCCTTCCCCTGCCGCCGGGCCAGAAGGAGAGAGGAGCCGAGCCTCGCCCATGCGCAGTAGGGTTCCCGGCGTGAAGCCGTAAGGCTACACTGCCTGGTTCCCCTACGCGCAGTGGCGGCGGCAGCACCCAACAGCTGATGGAAACATCGGCTGCGTTGCCCACATCGCGGGACTCCAGGACAGGTAAGTGTCCTAATAATAAAAGCCAGCAGCTGCAGTATGTGTAGCTGCTGGCTTTTAATTTTTGCAGCGGTTGGCGGACCTCCACTTTAAGCTGAAGCACATTCTTCCATTCATGCTATACAGCACAGATAGACAAATCAAATTTTTCAGTTGTGATAGACGAGTGACAGGACCACCCACTGAGCGAATTTTGGGAAGTTCCTCAGGAACTGGCAGAAATTCATACAGTAAATGGCACGCTCACAGGTCTACTGTTAGATGCTAAATAATAACACTCTGCAAAGTTTGCTTGATCCTGTATTCCTATGAAATGTTATTTTTACTGATTTAAAGGTTTGCTTTGCATGCAAACACTTCACTTAATGCTGTATTCTTGCAAAACCATAAATAAATTGGATTTACTGTAATTACTGCTGAATAAATCCTTATAAACCAATAAGAATATAGGTCTCCCAATCACATGATAGCCTTTGCTTTGATGATGTTATTTGATGAATGTTTGCTTGATGCTGTGTCCTTATAATCTCATAAAGGACTGATTTCACCATAGTCCTTGCTGTGCCACAAATCCTTATAACATGCCTTCTAGTGCGGTTAAACAATTACTCAAGCAATCCTACGTGAGATCAAACAGCAAAAGACAAAGTTTTATTTGTATGTGTGTGTGTGTGTGTGTGTATGTGTGTGTATATATATATATATATATATATATATATATATATATATATATATATATATATATATATATATATATATATATACACATACACATATATACACACACATACACTGGGGCAAAAAAGTACTTAGTCAGCCACCAATTGTGCAAGTTCTCCCACTTAAAAAGATGAGAGAGGCCTGTAATTGTCATCATAGGTATACCTCAACTATGAGAGACAAAATGTGGAAACAAATCCAGACAATAACATTGTCTGATTTGGAAAAAAATTATTTGCAAATTATGGTGGAAAATAAGTATTTTGTCAATATCAAAAGTTCATCTCAATACTTTGTTATATATCCTTTTGTTGGCAATGACAGAGGTCAAACGTTTTCTGTAAGTCTTCACAAGGTTGTCACACACTGTTGCTGGTATGTTGGTCCATTCCTCCATGCAGATCTCCTCTAGAGCAGTGATGTTTTGGGGCTGTCACTGGGCACCACGGACTTTCAACTCCCTCCAAAGGTTTTCTATGGGGTTGAGATCTGGAGACTGGCTAGGCCACTCCAGGATCTTGAAATGCTTCTTACTAAGCCACTCCTTCGTTGCCCGGGTAGTGTGTTTGGGATCATTGTCATGCTGAAAGACCCAGCCATGTTTCATCTTCAATGCCCTTGCTGATGGGAGGAGGTTTGTACTCAAAATCTCACGATACATGGCCCCATTCATTCTTTCATGTACACGGATCAGTCGTCCTGTTCCCTTTGCAGAGAAACAGCCCCAAAGCATGATGTTGCCACCCCCATGCTTCACAGTAGGTATGGTGTTCTTTGGTTGCAACTCAGCATGTGTTTCTACCAAACAGTTCTACTTTGGTTTCATCTGACCATATGACATTCTCACAATCCTCTTCTGGATCATCCAAATGCTCTCTAGCAAACCTCAGATGGGCCCGGACATGTACTGGCTTAAGCAGGGGGACACGTCTGGCACTGCAGGATCTGAGTCCCTGGCGGTGTAGTGTGTTACTGATGGTAGCCTTTGTTACGTTGGTCCCAACTCTCTGCAGGTCATTCACTAGGTCCCCCTGTGTGGTTCTGGGATTTTTGCTCACCGTTCTTGTGATCATTTTGACCCCACGGGGTGAGATCTTGTGTGGAGCCCCAGATCGAGGAAGATTATCAGTGGTCTTGTATGTCTTCCATTTTCTAATTATTGCTCCCACAGTTGATTTCTTCACACCAAGCTGCTTGACTATTGCAGATTCAGTCTTCCCAGCCTGGTGCAGGTCTACAATTTTGTTTCTGGTGTCCTTCGACAGCTCTTTGGTCTTCACCATAGTGGAGTTTGGAGTGTGACTGTTTGAGGTTGTGGACAGGTGTCTTTTATACTGATAACAAGTTCAAACAGGTGCCATAAATATATGTAATGAGTGGAGGACAGAGGAACCCGTTAAAAAAGAAGATACAGGTCTGTGAGATCCAGAAATCTTGCTTGTTTGTAGGTGACCAAATACTTATTTTCCACCATAATTTGCAAATAAATTCTTTCAAAAATCAGAATGTGAAAAAGTATTTGCCTCTTCCTGATTTTTTTTTAATTTATTTTTGCATATTTGTCACACTTAAATGATTCAGATCATCAAACAAATTTTAATATTACACAAAGATAAACCGAGTAAATACAGAATGTAGTCTTTAAATGATGGTTTAATTTATTAAGGGAAAAAAAGCTGTCCAAACCTGCCTGGCCCTATGTGAAAAGGTAAAAGTAACCAAAATTATTCCAAGAGCACAACAACGTCTCATCCAGGTGGTCATAAGGAACCCAGAACAACATCTAAAGAACTGCAGGCCTCAGTTAAGATTAGTGTTCACGATTCAACAGTAAGAAAGAGACTGGGCAAAAATGACATCCATAGGAGGGTTCCAAGGCCAAAGCCACTACTGACCAAAAAGAGCACAAAGGCTCATCTCACATTTACCAAAAAACATCTGAGTTATCCCCAAGACATTTGGGCAAATATTCCTTGGACCGATGAGGCAAAATTTTAACTTTTTGGAAGTCTACATCTGGCATGAAACGTAACACAGCATTTCATAAAAAGAACATCATACCAACAGTCAGACATGGTGGTGGTAGTGTGATAGTCTGGGGCTGTTTTGCAGCTTCAGGACCTGGACAACTTACCATAATTGATGGAACCATTAATTCTGAGCTCTACCAGAAAATCCTGAAGAATGTCTGGCCATCAGTTCCTGACCTTAAGCTCAAGTGCACTTTGAGTATGCAGCAGGACAGTGATCCAAAACACAACAGCAAGTCCACCTCTGAATGGCTCAAAAGAAAAAAATGTAGGTTTTGGAGTGGCCTAGTCAAAGTCAGGACTTAAATCCAATTGAGATGCTGTGGCATGAATTTAAACAGGTCGTTCATGCTGGAATACCCTCCAATGTGACGGAATTAAAACAATTCTGCAGTGGGCCAAAATTCCTCCACAGTGATGTGAAAGACTCATTGCCAGCTATCGCAAACGCTTGATTGCAGTTGCTGCCAGCAAGAGTGGCACAACCAGATATTAGGTTTGGGGGAAATTACTTTTTCACATACAGCCAGGCAGGTTTGGACAGATTTTTTTCCCCTAATAAAATAAATCATAATTTTTACTTACCTGAACCCTGGCTTTCCAGCGACGGGGATGAGCACACCGGCTCCAGCTGGTGTCTTGGGTCCTGATTGGATAGATTGATAGCAGCGCAGCCATTGACTCCCGCTGCTGTCAATCAAATCCAATGACGTGGGAGCTGGGGGGCGGGGCCGAGTCCTGCTGTCTGTGTCAATGGACGCAGCAGCAGGACACGGGAGCGTGTGCCCGCACAAGTGTCCCGAGGGAGAGCGGCTCTCCGACAGGGCAATTGAGAAGAGCAGGAGTGCAGCTGAGGGACCACAGAAGAGGAGGATCGGGGCCACTCTGTGCAAAACCAACTGCACAGAGGAGGCAAGTATGCCATATTTTTATTTCATTTTTATTTTTTTAAACAAACCTTTACATATCCTTTAACCAGCAAGCCTGTAAGCACATAGATCACACTGATAATCAGGGCAGCATATCAATAGTGCCCATCAGTGCGTATTGGTGCAGCCTCATCAGCGCACATCAGTGAAGAAGAAAAATTACTTATTTGCAAAATTTTATAACCGAAACTAAGAAAAAAAAAAAAAAAAATATATATATATATATATATATATATATATATATATATATAATTAGGTTTCATTTTTTTCGTGTTGTTTATCAAAAAATAAAAAAATCCATTGGCGTTTACCACCAAAAGAAAGCTCTATTGGTGTGAAAAAGGATAACAATTTGCAATTTGCAAGTGGGACAGCACTGAAAGCTGAAAATTTGGCGTGGTCAGGAAGGGGGTGAAAGCACCCAGTAGGCAAATGGTTAAACTATGTCCCAAATGAAATCCTTGTATGTCCTTAGAACAAAAATGCAAAAAATTATGTATGTGGGCATGATAGTCTTATGCTGCGTATAACGATCGGACATTCCGACAAAGAAATCCTGTGATTTATTTCCGACGGATTTTGGCTCAAGCTTGTCTTGCCTACACACGGTCGCACAAATGTTGTCGGAGATTCTGATCGTCAAGAACGCGCTGACGTACAACACATACGACGAGCTGAGAAAAATTAAGTTCAAAAGTCAGTAAGGCTCTTCTGCTTGATTCCGAGCATGCCTGGAATTTTGTGCGTTGGAATTGTGTACACACGATCGGAATTTCCGACAACGGATTTTGTTGTCAGAAAATTTGTGAACTAGTTCTTAATTTGTGTTGTCGGAAATTCCGGCAAAAAATGTCCGATGGAGCCTACACACGGTCTGAATTTCCGACAACAAGCTCCCATCGAACATTTTTTGTCAGAAATTCTGATCGTGTGTATGCGGCAATAGAGTTTGTCAAGGTAACAGACATCTTGCTAAATTTGGCCTTGGCAACTAGGCTTCAATGACCCCTGGCGATGAAAGGGTTACACATGACACTTTAGTAGTACGCTAAAACCGTCCTTGTTGAATGATTCTGGTAAATCAGGTTAGGGAGTCTCTGAATCAAGACCTTTTTCTGATGAAACAGTGAGCCCAAATCGATAAAAAGGAAACGGTGCTTTTATTCCATACACTGCAGTGGAGAAACACAATAACACAGTTCTCAATAAAGCAGTAAAGTGAAAGTGTTTCTGAGGTTACATCTACAGGCTATACAATTTTATACGTATAAAAATAGGCATAAGGTCTAGGCGTGTTATAGGTGTGACCGTATAGTTTAGTCCAATCAGCATTCATATCTTAGTAGCAAGGGAACAGTTAAATGGGTGTATACATCATGTGACTGGCAAAAAAATAGAATTCAGCAGTATCTGATCAGTTCAGACTGGTTTTGGTACGAAAGCCTATTTTGAGCAGCTTTCTGGGTTCTTATCAGTAGTTTGTGTCATCACATATCTAACAGTTTCGATTTCCCAGGAATTGAAACAAACCATCTAAGAAGGAAAAAAACGAATCAAGCATATTATAAATTCTTAAAGTGACAGTCTCTCATATATATATATATATATATATATATATATATATTATAACTCTCAACATTATCAGACCTCTATAATTCTACTCAAATCTAATACATTGGAGTTAATTTACTAAAACTGGAGAGTGCAAAATCTGGTTCAGCTCTGCATAGAAACCAATCATCTTCCAGGTTTTTTGTTGTCAAAGCTTTAAAGTGGAAGCTCAGCCCAAAACAAAAGTCTCTAAATCTACTGGCAGCCACAATCGAATTCTAGCCCTGTAAAGCAAAAATCTCTATACATACCTTTTCCGACGCCGCTCCGGTCCCACGCTGAGCTGTCAGCGGTGGCTTCTCTGAGTAGGAGTGTGCAGAAGAGGCAGCCGACAATGGAAGCTCCATAGTAAATCTATGGGTGACTTCACTTCCCAAGCATTTCCCAGCTGTTGTCGGCTGTGTCCTGCACAGAGCATCCGTCGCTGAAGACCGGACCGGAGTGGCTTCAGAAAAGGTATGTTTAGCGAGTTTTGCTTCACTGGGCTAGGTAGGTTAGTCTTAGATTGTGGCTGCAAGTAGATTTAGAGATTTTAGTTTTAAGCTGAACGTCCACTTTAATTGTACAAGCTGAAGTTAGAAGCTGATTGGTTACAATGCACAGCTGCACCAGATTTTGCACTCTCTAGTTTTAGTAAATCAACCTGATCTCTTCCCCCTGTTCACAGCGCTATGTAAGGCATGCAGAGAGTGGACACAGACTGCTCTCCTGTGTGGACAGCCGAATGTACACTGACCCACCTGTCTATTTACACCCGACTGCCATCCGATTCACCTGACAAATGGCGATTGTATCCCCATCCATCTGTTTTTATCTGATCAGATGTAGGCGGGTATAAACAGACACATGTTCGTTTACACCCGCCTCTTCATAGAGAAGAATGGAGGTTCTGATCGCATACACCTGAAAAATGGACAGGTGGATCTGATTGGAACATTTGTGTGAAAGGGGCCTTAATTACAAAACGGGTCTCTTCTGCAATAGAGAGCCTGCTTGCTCCCAGTTTTTTCCTTTTTCAGTTTATTTCTTTAAAGCCCATCCCGGGCTAGGCACCTGTGCCATACCCTGGTATGTTTTACTTTTCTTTTGTAAATTATACTTACTGTGGTGGGTGTGCCTGGATGATGACATCAGTGATGTACTCTTCATCTCTGAATGAAGGTCATTGTGGCGTATCCCCCCCAAGCAGGTGGGGTCACGACACTCAGCACTCACAGTATTTCCTCAGTCATCTAGGTTGAGTGATGCTTAGCGCCATTCAACCTGAAAAACTGAGGACGTCTTGTGGAGAAAAAGTTCTGTGTGGTTCAGCACCAGATTGAAGATAATTATTGCCTATTTATTTTTATCACCTATCAGGAGTCTGTTGAAATTTTAACACATTTCCCCATAGTTGGGCCTTCATTATTTTTTTATTTTTTTAGGAGCATAGTTTAATCCGCTCCTGACTGCCTATACCATATATGTGTGGACCGTTTGGGGGAGATTTACTAAAACTGGAGCACATAAAATCTGGTGCAGCTGTGCCAATCAGCTTCTCACTTCTGCTTGTTCAATTAAAGTGATTTGTAAATTACCTATTCAGTTTAAAATAGAAATGAAAGGCAAACATTTTTGTAAATTTATAAAAAAAATTAATACCCTTTTGTTATTTATTTTTATTGTATTTTTTTACTTTTTTATTTTTATTTTTTTATACTGATCACATTCCCTCTGTTTTCAGTTGCATTAAAGCTGGGGGGAGGGGGAGGAGAAGCAGCAGCACACTGAGCTTCCCATTGAATGGCTGTGCAGCGGGGAGGTGTCAGGACAAGCCTGATCATTGGAGGAGAGCATACTGAGTTCCCAGCATAGCTAGAGAACTAACCTGCTTAGTGTGGTCAGTTTTTAATAGAAAAGCAAGGGGACTGCAGGAACACCAGGGATTTCACACACAGGAAGCAATACAAAGAGAAAAGGATACTTTCTCACACGAGTACATGATACTGTAGGCACATATCAGGGATATGAAATGTTGGGGGAACAAACGCTTTAAAGAGGAACTGTAGTCTGCTCACATAATTTGTAATAAAAACATCTTTGCCATTCTGAAGCTTCCCTCCAACCACTTTGCATATTATTTTATATATACTGTGATTCTGTACTTGCCAAATATGCTGCAGAAATCTCCCTCCACTGAGTCTGGCTGCATCCATTTTTACTGTGGGCAGCTAAAGCTGTTGCCTGTTCACTTCCTGGATTTACACAGAGACACACCTCCAGCTTTGCAGCTCTCATTGGCCCTCTTATGACTCATCCCCCCTCTCTTACTGTCAAACTCTCACCAGAGTGAGAGAGAGAGCTGTGCATGATGTCATAAGCCTAGGCTTTTTACCAGACAAGAAACAGGAAGTGGGCTGTACAAGGTATTTACTGGCAGAAAAAAAGTTTTACTATTCAAAGTTAAAACAACAACAAGGGCAGAAGATTTAATAAATGGAAAGTTGAAAAAAATGACTGAAGGTCCGCTTTAAGCTTTAACCATAAAACCTGAAAGCTGATTGGTTTCTATGCAGAGCTGCACCAGATTTTGCACTCTCCAGCTTTAGTAAATAACCCCCCTTTGTGTTTTTTTAGTGTTCTAATTATGACATTTTTTGCTCTATTGCAGAAGAAAGCCAATGGGGCACCAAACGGATTCTATGCAGAGATTGACTGGGATCGATATGTAAGTTTGCTTTAATACTGGTGTTTGTTCATGTGAGCTCTATATGTTTATCTGTGTGTAGAAGAACAAATGTGTGTGTTATATTTTTTTTTTAGAATTCTCCAGAGGTGGATGATGAGGGATACAGTATCCGACCAGACATGGAGCCTGGCTATATCCTTTTTCTTTTGCAGCTCAGACCTGCTGAAAGTTCCCCTCGTCTCCCTTTTTCTTTCTTATCTGCGCATTCTGTCCTAATTCTTTTCTTTATTGAAGTATTTTCTAATTCCATCAATAATAATACCTTCTTGAATGTGTTAACTCGCCTACAAATAGCTGTTTCCTGGGATCAAAAACTATTTGTATTACCCAATGAATGTCGACGTTTATTTCAAACTTTTAAACAGATTGAACATGAAAACGCGCTGAAAGTCTAGAATCTAAATTCATGTTAGAGCTATGAAATGTGTTCTTAAAGTGATTGTAAACAATCCCCTTGTAAAACAACCCATGCAGTTTAAAATGGAAATGAAAAGCAAAACATTTAAAAAAAAAAAAAAAAATACAAATACCTTTTTTTCCCTTTTTTATAAGTGACCACATTCACTCTGTTCTCAGCTGCATAAAAGCTGGGGGGAGGAAAAGCAGCAGCACACTGAGTTTCCCAGTGAATGGCTGTGCAGCGGGAGCTTGTCAGGGACAAGTCTGATCATTGGAGGAGAAGAGTACACGAAGTTCCCAGCATAGCTAGAGAACTGACCACGATGTGCTCTCCTGCTTAATGAGGTCAGTTTCTAGTAGGGAAGCAGAGGGACCGGCAGAACACCAGGGATTTCACACAAAGGAAGCAATACAAAGAGAACAGGAGACTTTCTCATACAAGTACATGGTACAGCAGCCACATATCAGGAATATGAAGTGTTGTGGTAACAAATGTTTAAAGCTAAACTCTATAAAGCTATAAACATTTCTTTACGATAAGTCCCTTTATTCCAGTTATGTATTTAATGAAAAAAAAAGTATAATGTATGTTAAAGTGGTTCTAGGAGGTTTATTTTTACATTAATGCATTCTCTGTATTAAGGTAAAAAACTTTCTGGATGCACCTCACCCCCCTGTTTTACCTGAGCCCAATCTCCATCCAGCGATGTGCACAAGAGCAGCAGCTCTCCTGCCTCTCTCCCTCCTCCCATTGGCTCCCACCGCTGTCAATCATAGCTAGTGAGGAGGAGGCAGGGGCGAGTCGTCCTGTCTGTGTCAATAGACACTGACTGGGCAGCTTGGGAGTGAGCCCACATGAGCGCCTCTATAGAAAGCTGCTTTCTATGGGGGCACTCGGTAGGGGGGGGGGAGAGGAGGAGCGCCATCAGGGCACCCGAGAAGAGGAGGATCGGGGGGCTGCTCTGTGCAAAACCATTGCAGAGAACAGGTAAGTATAACATGTTGAGTTTTTGTTTTGTTTTTTTATTTACCCTTAGATTCACTTTATATTTCACTGTTATTATAAAGTGGACACTTTATTCCCAACCACCCTACCCTTCCTTCCCTCCCTGAAGCCATCCTTATCTTTAATTAAAAAAAAAAAAAAAAAAAAAAAACCTTTATACGTTTTTTCGGCAATCTTTTGGTCATTTGGTGGTCCTTCTTCCTAAACGGAGGGGTGCTCATATAGTGACGTTTAAAGGCTCCTCAGTCTGGGACTACTGTGCATAAGTGTGCGCAGCCTATTGCATTAGGGTGTGCACCCTTAAGCTCAAACACAAATGCATGTGTATGTGTCTACATATATATGAACCCGGCACATTGATCTCCCATTGATCTCCCTGCTGGCACAGTGAAAGAGAAGAGCATAAACACTTTTCTTATGGCAGAGCAGGTAAGAGGGAGATCTTTACCATGTTCCAGCTGCTACACAGAGCGATAACACTAATGCGCATGGGGTGATTAGGGTGTGCCCGGGCACATCCGGCACACCCTGTGCGCACACCTATGCTACTGTGAACAAAGTTTGCACAATGACTTGGCTGTGACATTACCAGCCTACACCCACAGAAAGTGCATTAGGTAATGTTGGGCTTCAGCCTGATGATTCTGCAAGGGACAATGCCAGAGAGGCGGGGAGTATTGGATCAGGATTTCCCTTTAAAATTTTCATTAAATGACAACTGGAGTTTTGCTTTCAGGGTCTTTTTACCTTCTTGAATAGCCATGCAGAACAAGGCAGGGACAGGATTGCCCTTCACTTTGAAAATAGACCTTCTTCAGCCATTATTTTCCTACCCCCAACCATCACATTGTTAAACACTGTGAACTGTGTACATGGAGGCTGCTTGTAGAATCAGGGTAGACTATTAGGTAATTGTTGGAGAAATGACACAGGATTCTGGGATTTGCAGTCTGAGAAGCTCCAGCATGTGTTTTGTGAGCTGAGGAAACTGTGTTTTATGGTTTCTCTGGGTTTGGTAGTCCTGGATCAGGGCCCGGAGCTTGAAGGCTCCAAAGAGTCTTGGGATGGATGGAACCTTCAATCCTGTGTCCAGGTTTTCCTGTTGTTCTACTGGTTGTGTTTGTCCGGGTGCACACACTCATTATAAATTAGGTCTGGTGAGAACTATTTGGGAGAGCTGTGTGCTTTAGCTAGGAGGGGTGACCTCAAGAAACCAAACCCTATGTTGGGCGTCCTTTTTGCCCACAGGACCGGGAAAGTCGCGACAGCTACCCGGGTCCGGAGAGACCGAGAAAGCTGAGGTGGCTATTGAATCCACAGAGGGGGCTGGAGGGAGTCCTGCATTCCTGAGGAGTGTGTGAGAACCCAGGGTGCTGGGAAAATCCTACCAGGGGGCTAGGAGTAAGCCCATGCAGCAGGGTGCTGAAACCAAGGCTGAGAGAGAGCTGGGAGGGCCCGTGGTCTGGGAGACCAGTGAAAGCAGCGAGGGTGCTAAAACCAAGGCTGAGAGAGAGCTGCGAGGGCCCGTGGTCTAGGAGACCAGTGAAAGCAGCGAGGGTGCTAAAACCAAGGCTGAGAGAGAGCTGCGAGGGCCCGTGGTCTGGGAGACCAGTGAGAGCAGTGGCGCTGCTGACAGGAGAGCTGGGTGGCTCTGCATTTTCATTTAACCACTTGCTGGCTGGCCCATAGTAAAAATACGTCATTACTTTGATGTTAAATACAGGGGTTATGGGCAGCAGCTAGCTGCCATAACCCCTGTATCATTTTTTACTATGGACGATTCCGCATTGACTAAAAGTGGTCCCCCGGGCGCATTCACTACAGGATCACTTTGAGGCGGCGGGAGAGGTAAACCTCTCCATAAGTCGTAGTCCCCCCCACCCCACCGCCGCTTTTTGGTAATTTCCAGGCTAACTGGAGCCGTCGGTAAAGCCTGGATGCGTTCCAATGCGGCCGTTTGCTGGGAAGGAATTTGGGTGAGGACAATATGGCCCCCACTCGTCTCTATGCCCTTGAAAGACCGGAGCGAACTTTAAAATCCCTTCCGGGTTCTCAGGCAAAAACAAAAAAAATCTATATTTCTAGTGCAAGACCTCTTTGTAACTCTAAATATGTAACCTGTAAACATTTTTAAAGCGTGTGGAGATTCTTAAGTACCGTAGTGTGTTGCCAATCCACGAGTGTGCACAATTTTTAAAGCCTGACATGTTGGGTATCTATTTACTCAACGTAACATAATCTTTCACTTTATACAAAAAATTGGGGTAACTATTGTTTATTTATTTTTTTATTCATTAAAGCGTATTTTTTTTTCAATAAAATTGCGTTTGAAAGACCGCTGTGCGAATACAGCGTTAAAATATTGCAACACCCACCATTTTATCCTCTAGGGTTTCTGCTAAAAAAAATTTGTGAATCTGAAACCTAAGCCGATTCTTCAATCGGCTGTCGGGTGCTGGCCCCGCCATCTTGACTAAGGCAAACCGGTAGTGAAGCCTTGCGGCTTTACAGCCAGTTCTTTACTGCGTATGCGCAAAGCCCGCTGCATTTTGTGAATGGGCCGCAGTCTTCTGGGAGCTGTGAAGTGTCCTAGAAGGCTGCGGGGCAGTGGATACATGTCAAAACCAGGTACCCGCTTCCCCCTCCGGCCCAATAGATGCAAAATGTGTCAGCGGGGGGGGGCAGACAAGCAGAGCTTCCCCTTTTTGGGCGGAGCTCCGCTTTAAATATAGTTCCCATCTGACATGGACTTACTTTACAAATGCATCTACCATGAGAGATCATATTACACTATTTTATATACAGTAAATACACTATATTGTCAGAAGTTTTGGGACACCTGCCTTTACACTTTTTGGACATGGGGATTGTCCCTGCAAGTCTTTCTAAGTGTTCAATTAGTCCCAATTATCACTTGACAAAGGTTTTTGTCAAGAAGTGTCTAGTAATGTCAAGATCTATTCATCTACCTGCGTCACGGCTTTACGGGATGCCAACTGTATTATTTGCACATTTTCCAGAGATTGTAGAGTGATCTTTAACTTTGATTTACCTACCAAAGGAAAACACTTCTACTCCTCAAGTGAATCGGAGGAAGAGCAAGAGTCTCGCAAGAAATTTAACATCAGGATAAAGCCTCTTCAGGCAAAAGACTTGAGAAGTGCTGCAACGGTGGATGAGCTCAAAGCATCTATAGGAAACATAGCGCTGTCCCCGTCTCCTGTGGTAAGGCTTTTTTATGTTGTCCTTGCAACATTTGCGGTTGTCTGAGGATGGTACACCCTCATTGGGTTTGGGGTGATTTATATATATATATATATATATATATATATATATATATGTGTGTGTGTGTGTGTGTGTGTGTGTGTTTAATATAGGTATTTCTTTTTGGTTCCTGTAATAAAAATATAACCTATCACAATTCATGTCCAGTCTGTTCTGCTCACTTAAAGGAAACATCGGCTCTGCCAACCATGCAAGCATATCTTTCCACTGTTAGATTCAGCTGAAGGGAGTGGTACTTCTGATTGGCGAGAAGCATGTGACTCGCTCTTCTTCTTCTCGTGTGGCAACGCTGGTGCCTAGTGATTGGCCCAGCCATGTGAGGTTGCGGAAGCTCCAACTAGAGATTTTATACTTCCAACTGAGCACTCCAGCTCCGTCTGGTACTGGTTAAATGATGATATATTGGAGCCCTGGTGCCCAACCTGCCGCCTAAGATCCTCCAGCAGCTCCTTTGGTAAATGATGTGCAGCTCTCGGATCTCAGCAGTTTGCAGCGGGAACATTGATTGGGTAATAGTATTGAGCTCTACTAGCCTCATGTAACATGTCCCTAGTTTCCTATTGTACTCTGTAGCAGTGGCGCTATATTTTTTTTTGGGGGGGGCGCCAAACTATACCCCCCCCCCCCACAGTCGGTCGGGTTAGCCGCAGCCCCGCCCCCGCAGTGCTCTGTTTCCCGAGCCCACCCTTTTTTGAAGCCAATTAGAACCTCAGGCTTCCATCATGGGCTTGTAAAAAATCAATGCGTCCCACATCCTGTGTGTAGATTAGGGGCCGGGTGCATATGGGGGGGGCGGCGCCCCATATGGATGGGCCGTCACTGCTCTGTAGCATATCCCCCAGCCAAAAATGTAGCATATCAACACTTGTTTCCTCTATTAGGTCTTCAGTTTCTGACAGCCCTCTCAAGCATTACATATATGGAACTTTACATGCAACCCTTGGCCATTTAAGGCCACCTTTAGCTCATAAGTTGACAACCACTGTATTAGAGCATTGCTCATCGTATATCTAAGGAGTAGAGTGCTGTCCTTTTCCCTTTTTGGAAATTTATCCTTATTCCTGGTTCAGGTGGAACTTTTTCACCAGGACAGGGAAGTGAGTGGAAATGTTTCTATCTGGTCCAGAGAGAGCAGTTAAAACTGGCAGAGGATCTAACCCTTAAAAAAAAAGCTTTAAAGTGCCCCCACTTGTCATCGGACCCCTGAGCGAACCACATAAATATGCATGTCCATGTCAGTTAGGCGCCTGTTTTTAGGTATTACATGCACACCCTAGATTAGAACCACATTAGAGATAATGCATACTTTCAAGTGTTACATATAACAGAAAGTGCAGCCCAAAAATGACCTTATAACACTAATAAATGTCCATACAGAAAAGGATCAAAGACCAAAAAGCCATCAATCTGTGAGTGGTGCAAAAAGTATAAAAACTTTTAAGATGTCCAGGTTGAAAGGATCCCGCCACCAGTAGTCAATGTGGCTGCTCACCTTAAGCAAATTACCGCTGAATTAACAGGCGGGTCAAATCATGCTGTCCTCTTCTTTGGAAGTAATGGGAAGTAGATCTGAATACTATTGCTGCAGGTCCGTACTGCCAGACTCCCCGGGAGTATGCAAAATCAAAGAGAAGATATAGTGCTCTCTGTCTAAAATTCCTTTATTAGAAAAACAAAAATTGCACTTACACAATCCAGTGCTTGGTAAAATGCATCATATACAGTACAGTCTACAGTACAACTTGATCGGATCCGAAAATAGCCGAGGGTGAAGTCAGCTGACGAAGTCTCACCCAGAACGTAACGCGTATGGGAGGAGGAGCTACATTGATGTCACACACGGCTATCTTTGGGTTCGAACGAGTTGTATACTGTACTGTATATGATGCATTTTACCAAGCACTGGATTGTGTAAGTACAATTTTAGCTTTTCTAACCACTTCTGGACCGCCGCGCGCCGATATAGGTCGGCACTATGAAGAGAAATATCGTTGTTATGGTAGCAGCTAGCTGCCATAACCCCAGTGTCCTCTTCTTCAGCCGGCAGTCCGGTTTCTGATAATAGTGGTCTCTGCGGTGGATTTGCCGCAAGATCACTTTTATCGGCGGCGGGAGTGCCCTCCGCCGCTTACCAGAGCCGTCGGTAGTGGCGGAGGTGATCGGATCCTCTAACGTCAGTGGCATGGAGATGAGTGAGGGGAAGATGGGCCCCCACCTGTCTCCATACCATTGCAGGGCGGAAGCGATGTCTAAACGTCACTTCTGCCCATAACTTTTGAAGGGCCATTTTTTTTTTATTTCAAATGACAAAAAAATGTTTTATTGCATTTTAGTGTAAATGTGAGATCTTAGGTCTTTTTGACCCCAGATCTCATATTTAAGAGGTCCTGTCATGTTTTTTTTTCTATTACAAGGGATGTTTACATTCATTGTAAAGGGAATAAAAGTGACACAATTTTTTTTTTTTTTCTTTAAAAGAATAGTGTAAAAATAAAAAATAAAATAAATAATAAAAAAATTTTTTTAAACGCTCCCTGTCCCGCCGAGCAGGACCACACATGTTCAAACCACACATGTGAGGTATCACTGCGATCTGTAGAGCGAGAGAAATAATTCTAGCCGTAGGCCTCCTCTGTAACTCAAAACATGCAATCTGCAGAATTTTTTAAACGTCGCCTATGGAGATTTTTAAGGGTAAAAATTTGTCGCCATTCCACGAGCAGGCGCAATTTTGAAGCGTGACATGTTGGGTATCAATTTACTCAGCGTAACATTATCTTTCACAATATAAAAAAAAATTTGGGCTTACTATTGTCTTATTTTTTAATTTGAAAAAAGTGTATTTTTTCCCCCAAAAAATGCGATTGTAATACCGCTGCTCAAATACGGTGTGACAGAAAATATTGCAACGACCGCCATTTTATTCTCTAGGGTGTTAGCGCCGCTTTACCGCTGACTCCCGGGGCGGCTCAGTGTGAAAGGGGTCTATATGTCACAGGTCCCACACAAAGTGTCCGATCTGTCCGCCACAATGTCACAGTCCCGCTAATGATCGCAGATCACCGTCATTACTAGTAAAAAAAAATAATAATAAAAATGCCATAAATCAATCCCAAACCCATAACTTTGGCGCAAACCAATCAATATACGCTTTTCTCAAGTCATCTTCCAGGACGGCACACCTAAGTAGGCCTGCCGTCCTGGAAGATTTCCCAGAAAGACAGTTACCGGTAAGTAACTAGTACTTTTTGCGATATTTTTGATTTAAAAAAAAATGTAGAAGAATACATATTGGCCTAAACTAATGGAGAAATTTGTTTTTACATTTTTTTTGAGGATATTTATTATAGCAAAAAGTTAAAAATATTATTTAGTTTTTTTTTAATTGTCGCTCTTCTTTTTTTGTTTATAGCACAAAAAATTCAAAACTGCAGAGGATCAAATACCACCAAAAGAAATCTCTATTTGTGGGGGAAAAAAAGGACATAAATTTTGTTTGCGTACAGTGTTGTACGACCGCGCAATTGTCAGTTAAAGCGACGCAGTGTCCTATCACAAAAAATGGCCTTGTCATTAAGGGGCAAATCCTTCCGGGGCTGAAGTGGTTAATGATGAGTCCTATCAGTCTTGGTACATATGACAGCCAGTTTCTTCCTTTCATTCTCACATTTTGCAGCAGGTGAATAAGAAGAGAAAATCTGCTTCCTCAGGACACAATGATATATGAAGGTTCAGAATTCTTTGCCCTTTTTCCACAGAAGCTGACAGATGCCGCTTCTCCATCCCTGACACTGAACTGCAGTGTCACTACCCCCTGATTAATGCTCCATATCAGTGACACGCATGTCCTTCCCTGCAGCCTGAATAATTGGTGATTTGTGGCAGTCTTGTGCGGAGCTGTCGGGCCCGGCTGCCATACCAACCTCTCGCTGTCAGTGCCAGTCTTCTAGCTTCCTCTGTAGAACGTTACATTCCAGATGGAACTATATCATTTAAGTCTTGGCCACAGGATCCTGTTGCTATTTCTGGAACTGCCCGAAGCTGTGAACTCCTTATCTTCATTTCCGTCTCTTTTTTTTTTTTTTTTTTTACTACATTATTAACGGGTGCAGCAGCCTTACTTTCCGATCCCCCGGAGTTATTTTAAACCAAACGCCAGCCAGAAGGCTAAATACACAGCTAAAAATCCAAATTTGTGAACCTTTATTTCCTGCCAAGCTTCTGTAATTCTTTCCAGTTACTCATGTGATTCGCACACCTCTGCCTCGATGCATGGCCAGGGAAGTGACCTTATTTTTCTCTGTTACCGTAAGCTATATAGCTCAGTCACCTGCTTCTGTCGGTGTTCTTCCCTCCTGGAAGCCGTCCCAGTACACGGGAAGAATGTTAGCATGGCATCGCGTGATAGGCTCACAGAGCTGGCTTTCTTTCGCTCTCTCGCTCTCTCTCTCTCTCTCTCTCTCTATGCTTAACCTCCTCCCACCCGACGTATAGTAAAATGGCGGAGGGCGGGATCTCCTCCTGTTCTGGGACGACGTCAAATGACGTCGCCCCAGTATCACCGTTCTTGCATGCCCGCAGGTTCTTTACCCATGTGATCGGCTGTGTCCAATCACACCAAAATCAAAAACATGGAAGTGCCATTTGACAGTGTGTAATGAGAGGGGAGTCGACAGTGGAGAACTGTACAGGTAATCAGGGCACTGATCATCATAGCAGTGCCCAGCAGTAATGCCAGTCAGTGCTGCCTTTCAGTGCCCATGAGTGCCGCATATCAGCGCTACCTATCAGTGCCGCATATCAGCGCTACCTATCAGTGCCGCATATCAGCGCTACCTATCAGTGCCGCATATCAGCGCTACCTATCAGTGCTGCATATCAGCGCTACCTATCAGTGCCGCATATCAGCGCTACCTCATAAGTGCCACCTCATCTGTGCCCTTTAGTGCCGCCTCATCTGTGCCCTTTAGTGCCGCCTCATTTTTAGTGCTGCCTCATCTGTGCCCTTCAGTGCCGCCTCATCTGTGCCCTTCAGTGCCGCCTCATCTGTGCCCTTCAGTGCCGCCTCATCTGTGCCCTTCAGTGCCGCCTCATCTGTGCCCTTCTGTGCCGCCTCATCTGTGCCGCCTCATCTGTGCCCTTCAGTGCCGCCTCATCAGCGAACATTAGTGAAGGAGAAAAATTACTTATTTACAAAATTTTCCTTTTTTTTGTGCAAAATTTACAGTCTTTTTGCACAATTTTGCACAGTGAAGTGAACAGGCTGCCCTATGCGCAACAAGCAGAGACGCGTGTAAATTGCGCTTTTAAAATTTCAAGCGGCATTGCTCTTTTCCACAACGCAATATCTGAGCAGGGCCTTAGGCATGTTGTGTACATCACATGGCCCAAAAATCCATTTTAATTCCAGGTGAATATTTTTATAAGACTCTGTATGTATGTGTGAAGGGGAAAACGTGTGTGTGTGTGTGTGTGTGTATATATATATAATATGTGTATGTATATGAATTATATGTGTGAAAATGTATTTATAAAAAAAAAAGACGTCAGTTTTAAAAACTGATAACATTCACTTAGGAAATGTGACTGTACTAAACCCCTTCTGTCCCTTTTGGTGACAGGTGCCAACATACATGTGTTTCCATAGCAACTACCGTCATGCGTGCTGTTGCTAAGCTTACATAAAAGTTTGTACTTTGTAGAGGGGCACTAGGTGCAGGTAAAGGATGATATTGGGGTAGTTTGGGGCAACATGAGACCCATAACTGATTTTCAGAATGAAGCAAAGGCTCTGCCTGTTTTATAGTTGGGCAGGCTTCACTTTATAGTTGCTTTTGTATATTGTTCTTCATGAAAATAGACTGATGTTGTAATGACAAGCTTCTAATTCTGTAAATATCTATACAGAGCATACCGGTAGACCCAACTTAGTTCTAAGATTTTCCATATTGTTCATGTTGGTACTCCTTCTGATGATCGCGTTTCCTCCCCCTCATACAAAAAACAGACGCAGGTGGCCACTAATACATTTGGCCCTAGAATGCCTGTGTGACTGCAATAAAAGTGTTAGATTGTCAGCTCTTTGGGGTCAGGAACTGATGAGTGGTCTGTAAAGCACTGTGCACATTATAAAAGCATTATAAAAATGAATACAGTTAGTGGTTGCTTTTTTTTTTTTGTATAGTAACATGTAACATGTCATACCTGCTCTGTGTAATGGTTTTGCACAGAGCAGCCCCAATCCTCCTCTTCTGGGGTCCCCCACTGTCGGTTCAGTTCAGGCCCCTCCTCTTTATCAGGTGCCTCCACGAAAAGCCGCTTGGGGACACCTGTGCGTGCTCGATCCCGAGTCTTGCTGCTGCGTCCATTGACCCAGACAGCGGGACCCCGCCCCTCCCCCCCCGTTCCTGTGTCACAGGATTTGATTGACAGCAGAGGGAGCTAATGACTCCTGCTGCTATCAGTCATAAAGTAAATGACGTCATATGACATCATCTCACTCTCGTGGCGTGCTGTGTCTCCGGGATGCGTCACATCCCCGATCTCAGTATAGAGCCAATGATGACTCTTTACTTACGTGATCAGCTGTGCCCAATCACAGCTGATCACATGTAAACAAGGAAATGCCGGTTATCGGCTTTCCTCTCCTGACACTGACAGTGTGAGAACCAATCAGCAGCATTTCCGCACGGGGAGACCTGCACAGATTGTCAGTGCAACCCCAACAGTGCCCATCAGCGGTGCCAGTCAGTGCCCATCAGTGATGCCAGTCAGTGCCCATCAGCGGTGCCAGTCAGTGCCCATCAGCGGTGCCAGTCAGTGCCCATCAGCGGTGCCAGTCAGTGCCCATTCGTGCCGCCTATCAGTGCCACCTCATCAGCGCACATCAGTGAAGGTGAAAAATTACTTATTCACACAATTTTCTAACAAACTAAGAAAATCTTTATTTTTTATTTATTTTTTCTGAATTTTCGTTTGGTTTGCATAAAAAAAACTCAGTGGTGATTAAATACCACCAAAAGAAAGCTCTATCTGTCTCAAAAAAATGATTAAAAAGTTTCATTTGGGTGCAGTGTTGCATGACCACGCAATTGTCATTTAAAGTGCGACAGCGCTGGAAATTGACCTGGGCAGGAAGGGGGTAAAATTGCCCGGTATTGAATTTGTTAAGCTACTATTGGGAATACCTGAATTTGACTTTGTATCCGCCTCTTGTAATCCCTCCTATGGCAAGGCTTAGACTGGAAGAGGGAGAAACAGTACAAGGAGCTAATCAGGTTTTGCTGCGGTGCTCATGTGCTAACCAAGAATATGCAAATGGAAGGAGAGAGCAGAGTGACAGAAGGATGAGCTCATCAGCCTTCTGCTTCTCGTTTTTGTGCTTATTGTGTGTCCCCCCTCATCCCTTTTACAAAAATGTTTACATTTTTTTTTTTTCCAGGCTAGAAGGGGCCCTGCTGCCTCCTGGGATTATTATATCACAACTCTCTCAGGAGGCAGTGGGTTACTAAGCTGTGGAAGCGCAGCTGATGTCCAAATGCCACTGCATATTGCCCAACCACTGCCGGCATTTGTGCGCATGCGCAGAAAATCCGCTGCGCATGCACAGATGCACCGCCAGTCTATTTCATCTCCCAAATGCCTGGAAGGCCAGCGTAGCATTTGCACACCTTTCATAAATGGTGGCGTTGAACAGCGTTTGGGGAAGGCAGTCCAGGAGCAGTTTAGTTCCCCTTTAGGACTGCTTGCCAGAGCTGTGTACATCTCAGGAATGGATGGACGAAATACAAATATTTTGGCAAGAAGAGGCTTGAATGTATTTCTCTTGTGTATTTTACCTGTGTGCCTGGAGTTCTCTTTAAAAATTGATTAGCTGCAATGGGTAAATATTCAGGTCTTCATATGCGCGCTCCACCGCATGTCATGTAATGGCATTTTTTTGGACATTGGCGCTTTCAAGCCGAGATCACAAGTTTGCAGAGAATACACCTCTTACTCGGGGAAGCTCCTGCTGTTCGTGTACTGAGGAGGCTGTCCAGGAGGATTAAGGATTTTCTTGTTGTCTAGAACCTCTTGTTTGGCGCAGAGCGGTCAGATTACTATTGCTGTACGCTGACTTTACAGGACATTGCTTCCTCAAATTGTAAAAGAGTTAAAAGGACATGCTGAGAAAAAAATTTTTTTTTTCTTCTTCTTCTTTTTGAATACGCTTAGAAAATCAAGACGTCCCTGCTAGGGTTGTTGTTTTAACCACTTCAGCTCCGGAAGATTTACCCCCCTTCATGACCAGGCCATTTTTTGCGATACGGCACTGCGTTACTTTAACTGGCAATTGCCCGCTCGTGCGACGCTGTACCCAAATTAAAATTCATTCATGTCCTTTTTTTCTCACAAGTGGAGCTTTCTTTTTGGTGGTATTTGATCACCTCCTTATTGCTTTTATTTTTTGTGCTATAAACAAAAAAAAGATCAACAGTTTTGAATTTTTTTTTTTTTTTTAATTCTGCTAGAATACATATCCAATAAAAAAGTTGAAAAAAATCGAATTTCTTCATCAATTTAGTCAAATATGTTTTCTGCTACATATTTTTGGTGAACAAAAATCCCAATCGGTGTATATTGATTGGTTTGTGCAAGAGTCATAGCGCCTACAAACTATGGAATATATTTATGGAATTTTTATTTATTTTACTAGTAATATTGGCGTTCAGCGACTTGGTGGGACTGTGATATTGCGGCGGACAAATCTAACACTTTTGACTGGAAACTAATGACAGTACAGTGACCAGTGCTAAAAATATGCACTGTCACTGTACTAATGACACTGGTTGGGAAGGGGTTTAACACCAACGGTGATCAAAGGATTAACTGTGTGCCTAGCTTGTTTTTGTGTACAGTGGGGGAGGTGCTTTTGCTAAAGGGAGACAGGGATCCTTGTCCCTGCTGTGCAGGTACACAGGATCCATGCCTTCCCTACTGACAGAACGGCGATCTGCCTTGTTTACATAGGCAGACTGTTATTCTGCCACTGCATAATCACAGCAGGAGCAAGCCACTGCCCGCCGGGCATACGTGCCCGCTGCCGGGAAGTGCGGAATCGTGTATATATACGTTATCCAGTGCACAGCGGCCGCCCTGTAGCAGTAAAACTGCTATAGGATGGTCGTGAAGTGGTTAAAGAGTACCTGCATGGAGTTTGTAATTTTGACTCCATAAGCCATTTTAAGGACTGAAAACTCCATCTTGTCCCCTCAATGCTCCAGCCTGGAGCCCCTCTGCTGGCACTCTAGGCTTCTCCTCTATTGCGTGCGCCACCATAGCAAGCTGCTTGCTTTGGGGGTTCACGTGTGGACTCGCTCTCGAGCCAGGCTGTGTGCATCCATAGACACGCACAGCTCAGCCCTGCCCCCTGTTCTCTCCTCACAGGATTTGATTGACAGCAGCAGGAACCAATGGCTCCCGCTGCTGCCTCTGTGTCCTGTGAGGAGAGAGAGAGAGACCAGCGCTACTGCAGACCGTCATAGCGCTAGATCGAGATTGTAAGTATGAGGGGCAATACTGCCACTGGGACGTTTTTTAGCTTTATGAAGGGAATGTATTAAATTAAAAAATATTCTGCCTTTAGAAATTAGATATGACATAGACCAAGCAGGCAGATCGATTGATATCAACAGAGATCTCAGCTTGCTGACTTTTATCACAGTAGAACTCCCACCTTTGTGATACAGCACAGAGGGAATGGTGATGCATTGATTGTGACACGGAACAAGAAGTTGTCTGTCCCATTAGCGAATAGGGACAATCCAGGTGAATGAATATAAGGACATAGGGGAATCAGGCAGCCATGACACTACAAACTGCACTCACTAAATGTGAGCCCATCATTACAGGGTAAGGCAAACAAAAGACACAGGGAAAATAACAATGTATAAACCAGTGTTTTGTTTTTTTAACCTTTTTTTCAGTCAAGGCACCCTTTAAAAAATGATGAACAGTCTGGTGGCACCCCATTCTAAAATGTAAAAACTATTCTAATAGTTTTACATAATGCAGCAACAAACATCCACACAAGTAGGGGGTAACAAGGATGTTGTGCAGGCGACTCCATATCAACTGATGACATCACTGGTCGTTGGGACCGGCAGCTAGAAGGTTGTAATGGTGCACAATGAAAAAACGTGGCTTTGTGTAACTAAAGGGCAGCCTTCAGCCACAATTTTTAGGCATTTTGCGAAGGCACCCCTGAAAAAACCTCATGATAAAAAAGGCTGGTATAAACAATGCTTACAAGTTTAAAAAAAAAAAAGTATTTTAGCCGCTTAAGGACCGGAAGATTTTCCCTCTTAATGACCTGGCCATTTTTTGCGATACGGCAGTCGCTTTAACTGCCAATTGCGCGGTCATGCAACGCTGTACCCCAAAAAAAAATGGCACCCCCCCCCATAAATAGAGCTTTCTTTTGGTGGTATTTGATCACCTCTGCGGTTTTTATTTTTTGCGCTATAAACAAAAAAAGAGCAACAATTTTGAAAAAAAAAAAACAACATTTTTTACTTTTTGCTATAATAATTTAGCCCCCCCCCCCCCCCCCCAAAAAACAAAATTGTAAAAAAAAATTCTTCCTCTGTTTAGGCCAATATGTATTCTACATATTTTTGGTAAGAAATAAATACCAATTAGTGTATATTGATTGGTTTGCGCAAAAGTTATCACGTCTACAAAATAGAGGATAGATTTATGGCATTTTTATTTATTTATTTATTTATTTTTTTTACTAGTAATGGCGGTGATCTGCGATTGTTAGCGGGATTGCAGCAGACAGATCGTACACTTTTGACATTTTTTTGGGACCAGTGACATTTATACAGCAATCAGTGCTATAAAAATGCACTCATTACTGTATAAATGTCACTGGCAGGGAAAGGATTAACACTAGGGGCGATCAAGGGGTTAAATGTCCCTGGGAAGGTGCTTTCTAACTAGGGGTGCAACGGATCGTTGCCGATCCGTGATCCGTACGGATCACCCTCCGCGGATCGGCACACCCGCGATCCGCGGAGCACTTTTCGGCCTCAGCCATAGGAAAGGCCGCGGCTTTGGCCTAGCTCCGGAGCCGGCGGCCATCTTAGTACACCCGGAAGCGTCCGCTGTCTCAACAGGAAGTGACGTTTCGTCGCCGCCATCTTGCTACACCCCACACTCCTGCACAGTACAATAATGATAGAGTGAGAAGGGGGCAAGCAGTCATCTTGTTACACCCACCGGAGTTTTAGATTTAAAAGCCATTTTCAACACAAAACTGAGCTTATATGCACAAATACTGTATTTATGCATATAAGCTCGGTTTTGTGTTGAAAATAGCTTTTAAATCTAAAACTCCGCTGGGTGTAACAAGATTTGTGTGGTTTTTTTTTTTTTTTGGTTTTTTTTTGCTAATCCGAAAATGATCCGATCCGTGACTCTGATCCGAGGATCGATCCGATCCGTGAGATTTTTGATCCGTTGCACCCCTATTTCTAACTGTGGGGGGGGGGACTGACAGGGAGTAAAGGGAGATCGCTGTTCCTGATCACTAGGAACAGACAATCTCACTCTACTTCCCTGACAGAAGGGGGATCTGTTTGTTTACACCGGCAGATACCCGTTCTGCCTCTCTGTGAAGCGATTGTGGGTGGCCGGCGGATATCGAGTCTGCCAGACCTGCTGATTGGCTCCCCCGCTACCGGAGGCACGCGCGCCCACAGATTAACCACGTACAATGACGGCGATTTGCGCAGGAGAGACAGCCTGCTGCAGTACAACTGCGGTGACTGATCTTTAAGTAGTTAACCACTTGCTTACTGGCACTTAAACCCCCTTCCTGCCCAGGCCAATTTACAGCTTTGAGCACTGTCGCTCGTTGAATGACAATTGTGCGGTCATGCTACAGTGTACCCAAATTAAATTTTTATCATTTCTTTTTCACACAGATAGAGCTTTCTTTTGGTGGTATTTAATTGCTGCTGGGTTTTTTATTTTTTGCTAAATAAAACAAAAAGAGACTTTTGAAAAAAAAAAAAAAAAACGTTTCATAGTTTGTTATAAAATTTTGAAAACAGGTAATTTTTCTCCTTCATTGATGGGCGCTGATAGGCTGCACTGATGGGCGCTGATAGGCTGCACTGATGGGTGCTGATAGGCTGCACTGATGGGTGCTGATAGGCTGCACTGATGGGCGCTAATAGGCTGCACTGATGGGTGCTGATAGGCCGCACTGATGGGCGCTGATGGGCCGCACTGATGGGCGCTGATGGGCCGCACTGATGGGCGCTGATGGGCCGCACTGATGGGCGCTGATGGGCCGCACTGATGGGCGCTGATGGGCCGCACTGATGGGCGCTGATGGGCCGCACTGATGGGCGCTGATGGGCCGCACTGATGGGCGCTGATGGGCCGCACTGATGGGCCGCACTGATGGGCGCTGATGGGCCGCACTGATGGGCGCTGATGGGCCGCACTGATGGGCCGCACTGATGGGCGCTGATGGGCCGCACTGATGGGCGCTGATGGGCCGCACTGATGGGCGCTGATGGGCCGCGCTGATGGGCCGCACTGATGGGCGCTGATGGGCCGTACTGATGGGCCGTACTGATGGGCGCTGATGGGCCATACTGATGGGCCGTACTGATGGGCCGTACTGATGGGCCGCACTGATGGGCCGCACTGATGGGCCGCACTGATGGGCCGCACTGATGGGCCGCACTGATGGGCCGCACTGATGGGCCGCACTGATGGGCCGCACTGATGGGCCGCACTGATGGGCGCTGATGGGCCGTACTGATGGGCCGTACTGATGGGCCGTACTGATGGGCCGTACTGATGGGCCGCACTGATGGGCCGCACTGATGGGCCGCACTGATGGGCCGCACTGATGGGCCGCACTGATGGGCCGCACTGATGGGCTGCACTGATTGGCAGCACTGATGGGTGGCACTGATGATCACTGATGGGCATGGGTATGTGACACTGATAGGCAGCATTGATCTGTGGCACTGATTGAGACACTGATGCGCATTGATTGGCAGCACTGGTGGGCATTGATGGGTGGCACTGGTAGGTGGGACTGTGGGCACTGGTAGGTGTCTCTGGTGGGTACTGATAGGTGGCACTGGTAGGTGGCACAGTGGGCACAGAAAATGCAGACGCGGCTTTCTGTGTGAGGGGCCGATGTCCCTCTTGACAGAAGCTGGTGAACAGCTTTTTTTTCCCTCACGCTGACAGCGTGAGGGGAAAAAGAAATACCGATTACCGAGCTTCTGTTTACATCACGTGATCAGCCATCATTGGCTGACAGCTGATCACGTGGTAAGGGGCCGGGATTGACCCCTTACTCCGATCTGTGATCAGCCAAGTCTCATAGGCTCGGTGATCACAGAGCATGCCGCGTGCAACCCGCAGGGATGCGCAGACAGGGCTTGCTTGTGAGGACGTCCATGGACGCCCTCCCGGCAATTAGGGCCCGCGCTGTAGCCGTCTTTTGGCTATAGCGTGGGCGGCAAGTAGTTAAAGTGGGGTGCACACTATGAGAAAATCGGAAGAAAAATTCCATACGAGGCACAATCGTTTGATTTTCGTATAGTGTGTACACAACGTTCGACATCCGATTCAGACTTTCCAATTGAAAATTTCCAAAGGGACAAACATCAAAATGTTTCTCGTACATGAATAGAAAGAACGATTTTGATTTAATGTATACATATAGTTTTCGTACGAGAAAAATCAGATAGGAAAGACTGTACATTTAATCACTGTTGAGAATACACATACTATATCATCTCACTCAATTGAGTCACCGTAGTTACACCACCAACATTTTAATACAGGTTTCAGATAGGTTAACACTTTATGAATCATTTGAACAGCGCCGCATCTACTTCACTTTTTTCCAGAAAAGACTGTGCATCATCAGAAACAATAAAAAAAAAAAAACCTTTTGTCGTACAAGAATTTTTGTACAGTAGTATCAACCTCCGTTTCGACTTGCTGTGAAACATCGAGAAAAACCGATCGTTTGTCCGATTTTTTTCTTATTATGTGTACTAAGCTTTAGCTATCCTATCCGCCTCTTGTACTTTGCAGATGACCAAAACTACTTTAAAGTGATTCTAAAGTTGCCCCTACCCTATTTAATAAACTGCTTTATAAAGCTCAAACGCTGCATGGCGACTGTCTCTTTACAGGAACCTCATGCTTTTCCAGTACAAAGCACCAAGTTCATGTTAATGCCCCTCTTCCCTGATGTACATACATGCCTTCCTTTTCTCCCCCACGCTTCATTCAGTCACTGATGCGGAGTGCAGAAAGGATGTGAATCAATGTCAAATCTCTCTAGTTGGAGCTTACAATGCACTGATGTCTCCAGGTGACGGTACTGGACCAGCCTCCAAACACAAGAGGAAATGGAGGGAGCCATGATTAAGGCCTGATGGCCGAAACGTGTTGGATTTTTTGACTGCTGTTTACCTGCTATAATAAAACAATGTTTTAGCTGACTTTCATGGCACGCATGCTCCTCTGTAACCAGAAGTACTGCTACTGCAGCCATGGCCAAAACTTTTGAGAATGACATAAATAATAATTTCCACAAAGTCTGCTGCTTCAGTTTTTTTAGACTTTTTGCCAGATGCTACTATGGTATACTGAGGTATAATTACAAACATTTCATAAGTGTCAATGGCTTTTATTGACAATTACATGAAGTTTATGCAGAGTCAATATTTGCAGTGTTGACCCTTCTTTTTTAAGACCTCTGCAATTATCCCTGGCATGCTGTCAATCAACTTCTGGGCCACATCCTGACTGATGGCCGCCCATTCTTGCGTAATCAATGCTTGGAGTTTGTCAGAATTTGAGGGGGGGGTTTTTTGTTCACCTGCCTCTTGAGGATTGACCACAAGTTCTCAATAAGATGAAGGTCTTGGGAGTTTCCTGGCCATGGACCTGAAATGTCAATGTTTTGTTCCCCAAGCCACTTAGTTATCACTTTTGCCTTATGGAAAGGTTCTCCATCTTGCTGGAAAAGGTATTGTTCCTCACCAAACTGTTCTTGGATGGTTGGGAGAAGTACCTCTCGGAGGATGTTTTTGTACCATTCTTTATTCATGGATGTGTTCTTAGGCAAATTTGTGAGTGAGCCCACTCCCTTGGCTGAGAAGTAACCCCACACATGAATGGTCTCAGGATGCTTTACTCTACAGGACTGATGGTAGCGTTTACCTTTTCTTCTCCGGACAAATTTTTTTCCGGATGCCACAAACAATCGGAAGGGGAGTTTATCAGAGAAAATGACTTTACCCCAGTCCAATCCCTGTACCTTTTGCAGAATATCAGTCCGCCCCTGATGTTTTTCCTGGAGAGAAGTGGCTTCTTTGCTGCCCTTCTTGACCCCAGGCCATCCTCCAAAAAAAACTTCTCACTGTGCGTGCCGATGTACTCACACCTGCCTGCTGCCATTCCTGAGCAAGCTCTGCACTGGTGGTGATGTTCCCGAAGCTAAATCAACTGTAGGAGACAGTCCTGGCGCTTGCTGGACTTTCTTGGGTGCCCTGAAGCCTTCTTCACAAATGCAGTGCAAAGAGGGACTTGACAATTAATTGCAATTCATCTGATCACTCTTCATAACATTTTGGAGTATATACAAATTTCCATCATAAAAACTGAGGCAGCAGACCTTGTGAAAATTTAATATTTGTGTCATTCTGAAAACTTTTGGCCACGGCTGTACAGTTTGCTCCTAATGGCAGCCAATCTGATCCAGGCTTTGATTCTCTAAATATCATTTCTTATTGCAGGTTTCAATCGAATTGTGTCACTGACCATGCGGACTCTGACTTGTTATGCCAGGAAGGAATTATAGGGATGATCAATTCTGAATTGCTCAACTGTTTAATACTAGATAATGTTATTTTCAGTAACTTGTTTAACTCTTTGGCACCAAACACACGCATATATGGGGCCTCTCGGCCTGGGCGCGAGCAGCCGCATATTTGCATACAATAGTGCCAACAGAGCTGTTCCAAGAGCTGGCACCCGGCACAGTTACCTGCGGCTAACTGAAAGCTCCCTTTCCGGGCTAGTGATTGGGAGCTTTCCGATCATGCGACAGCCAATCACAGCAGTCACATGACTGTAAGCCCCACCCCGCCTCCTGGTACCCCTTAAAGGACTGGCAGACACCGGCTCTAAGGGGTTAATACCCCTTGCACGTCGGACTGTCTAGCTGCAGTGCATCAAAGTCTATAGCAGGTTGTGGCTGGACAGGGCTGTACTGAGTGGTACCCACATTTAGGTCCTTATGCATTCAGAGATGCCCAGAACTCAGGTCTTCTGCAGGATACCACTCGGTACAACATTCAGCCCCGTCCAGCCGCAGGCTGTGGAGCTCAACGCTGCACTTATCCCTCCTGGGCGCAGGGACATACTTGCAGCTAGACAGCTCCATGTGCAAGGGGCCCTACAAACAATGGTATTTTTTAACAATGAATCTTTAAAATGGTCTATGCAGAGAAGGGCTCTTCACTGAGCACGGTTCACTTCTAAGCTAGCAATGTGACCCCATTGTCATTTCAGAAATTTTATCTTTTTGTGGTCCCCTTGTGATTACATATAAGCAGCCTACCTGGGTTTTGAGACTGGCGGAATTCTTAATATATTAATGTGAACCTTGCAGTGCCAATAAAAAATGCCAAGTGAAAGCAATAAAATAAAACACAGACAGAAAAAGCGTAAAAGATACTTCAGCTACACCCCGACTCTTTTTGCAACACCAGATTCTCAGACAACTGGGTTATACTACTGACTGCAGGAGGATTGGATACTAGAGGCCACAAAACAAGAGGCCACACCTATGAGGTATAGCCCAACCCACGACCAACGTGCTTATTTTTTTACTAGTGTCCTTGGGCGGATGGATGTATTTTCCACATTCTACTGATGCCAGTTTTAAAGCCCAAATCTCGGCAACTAAAAAATGAGCCCTTGCAGTGGGGCAGCAAAAAAAGTAGATTTACTTACCACATCCCCCTTTGCAGCTTGCCTGTTCTTTGCAGCTTTCTGATGTCAGGGAAGCGGAGAATCGGGTAAGTAAAATGGTTTCTCCTTTCCCCTAGACCAGTGGTCTCCAAACTGTGGCCTGGGGGCCAGATGTGGCCCTTTGCTTGCCTTTATCTGGCCCTTGGGGCACTATTCCACCAACTGACACCAATGATGGAGCATTATTACCTCTACTAACACCATCAATGGGGTACTATTCTTCTCATTAAGATCAACAATAGGGCACTATTCCTCCCGTTAGAACCATCGATGGGGCACTGATGTCGAGGCATTTTCTACTCCTACTGGTCACAGTCTGCCCCCTCTAAAGCCTGAAGGACACTAAACTGGCCCTTTGCAGCTTGGAGACCCCTGGTCTAGACAAAATGAGTGGCCCAGCTCCACTGCAAGGGATCATTTTTTAGTTGTCTGGAGTTGGGTTTAAACAGCAAAATGTTGTTGGCTGTTCTGTGCCCTGCCCAGAGTTGTTGTCTTGATAGACTTGTTATTTGGTGTTGCCTGTTCTTCTGCTGGGCTGCTTTTAGACGTCCCAGTTGTCTAAGAATCCTGCCCCGACCCCCCCCCCCCAATGGACAAAAGAAAAAATGGGAATTTTGTACGCGCCATAAATTCCTTTTCTCAGAGTCCATTGAAGCACACCGTTCCCACCCCTCTTTTGCCCAACCCTAATGACTTTTGGTACCACTTGCTAAAAACTGTAGCATGCTGTGCTTGTATGGAGCTAAACCCCTCAGGGCTGGCTTTACAGTTTTTACCTTCTAGTGTCCAGTCCTCCTGTAGGCGGCAGTATAACCCACTTGTCCAAAGAATTTAGTGTGAGAGAGATATTCCATGGTAAGTACTAAAATCCCATTATACGTTCAATAACAGTAATCTTGTTTTAATTATAGTCAAAGTCTATCACAAATGCAGTATAACCTAATTTTGTGTACTTGTTTTTGTTTTAATGCTTCATTTTATAGAGGAAAAGTCCGGTAAGACATGAACATATATCTTTTCGGTAGTCATTATGGTACACGCATCCAATGTCACTGTTGATGGAACTGTTTTACGGTTGAATATAATTTTTATTAACAGATTTTCAGATAATTACAGAAATAGGTATTCATAATGAGTAAGCTCAAATACACGTGAAGATTAGTAGTAGAACAGTAAGTAAATTGCAATAAGGAAATTCTCAATAAACGGATCAATAATTGTGTCTGATGGAACTGTTTTTTAAACGTGCACACACACAAATGTTTCATTTTTGCTTTCCATTACAGTATATTTCTAAAAATATGCCTTGGAAACCCAGCAATCTTTTATTGTATATTGCAACATCTAGTAAGTCTGTGCACATCACTATAGCAGGGGTCTGTGTTCAGCAAACCACAACGATTGAAGATTGTAACGTTTTTGTTTTCCTGTTTATTAAATCTTAGCTGGCCAAACATGTAACAATGCGATCATTTAACATAACAATTGTTTTGTATTTTTCAGAGCTAGATTGCCCTAAGGCCCCTTTCACACGATCGGCCCCGCAAAGATCCGCCTGTCCGTTTTTCAGGCGGATCTGAGCGGGCCACCCATTGACTTGTATGGGCAGACAGGTGTCAGCGGAGATGTGTCGGCTGACACCCGCCTGCCATCCTATCCGACAGGATCCGCTGAAAAGAGACAGATTGCGATACGTTCGCCATCCGTCCAGCGGATCGTATGAAAATGGACATGCTGTCCTATATTATATATGATCTTCCCATAAAGAACAGCGGGGCTCTGACAGGTCTGTCTCTGCACAGTGAGCGGAGATGGATCTGTTGTCCGCCTGCTCAGCGGGGATCAACGGAGCCATCCCCCCGCTGAGCTAGCGCAGTCCGGGCAAAAGTCCTGGACCACTGGACCAGCTGCATGGGCACTTACAGCATACCTGGAGCCAAGTACAAGGGGGACTGGGGAGGCAGTGGGGGAGGGTGTACACCATTAGTTCACCTTTTTCATTTATTCTGTGAAGGTGAACCATCACTTTAGGGGCCATGTCATGCTAGCAACCCTGGGTGTACAAGAAGGGAAACGCCAAAAAACAGGCTGTATAAAGTCTATATTTAATTCTATTCATGCTCTTGTATCGTATATAGTATGATCCCTCCAGGTGCCGGTTAGGTATCTGGAGCAATCATTCGAATTACCCCTTCGATCCCTCCAATTTTATCAGCCCAGCACATGCTTTGTTTAATACTACCAAGCTCTGATGAAGGGGGGGCCCTTTGATTCCCTGAAACACGATTGCTTTTTATGATGCCATTCTGAATAAAATTAAATATAGACTTTATACTAGGGATGCACCGATAACATTTTTTTTACAATGAGTACCAATACTTTTCTTTTTAGTACTCACCGATACCTACCGCAACTGTTTTGTTTTCACTTCAGCTGTCAGCAATGGTACAAAGCATTGAAAAGTTGTTTACAAATTAAATAAATAGATTTTTTTTTTTAATTTTGCGCTTTTTCAATGTGAAATGTGTAAATATATGTGTAAAAATATTCACTAACCAAGCAAACAAAAAAAAAGTTAATTGTTTATCGTTTATGAAATAGACGTGGAAAAAAAAAAGCAAGAAAATCATTAAATGGAGGAGAATAGTGAGTTAATTAAGGCTGATTAGAGTAAATTGAGGGTTTATAAGGGGTTAAACAGAGGAACATTTGTTCATCCCTTTGATCTGCAGATGAAGAAACAGAAAGATTCAAAAAGAAACAATGTTTCTTTTTATTTTAGTAAAGGGGCCTGTCTGCCATCAGCCTTAAATGTAACCTACCAGGATACAAATGTGAGTGCCGCCAATTTCAGCTTGTTTTTTTTTTTTAAAGGCACAAGCTTCAAGCTTTCTCTCTCAACCTTGATTTGATACTTGGAGAGTCCCTGTTCTGCAACAAGGGCAGGTTGGCATTCCTTAGACCCCTTTCGCACTGGGGCGCTCTAAAAATAGCGCCTGCAAAGCGCCCTGAAAGAGCTGCTCCTGTGTCTCCAATGTGAAAGCCCCGAGGACTTTCACACTGGAGCGGTGCGCTGGCAGGACGGTAAAAAAAGTCCTGCTAGCAGCATCTTTGGAGTGGCGAAGGAGCGGTGTGTATACCGCTCGTGCCCAAAAAATCAATGGGCGGCGCGGCTATACTGCTGGCAAAGTGCTGCTGCAGCAGCGCTTTGCGGGTGGTTTTAAACCTTTTTTGGCCGCTAGCAGGGGTTAAAAGCGCCCCGCTAGCGTCCGAATACCTCCACAAATACAACGGTAAAGAATAAGAATAGCGGCGCTTTACCGCCGACGCTGCCCCCGCCCCAGTGTGAAAGGGGCCCAAAGGCCTGTGATAACTTTTTTTTTTTTTTTTCTCTTTTTTTCATCAAAACTGCATTTGACCCTTTATGCAAGTCAATGGGAATGCAAATGCAGCTTGAAGTAGATTAATGCAGCTTAGAAGAACTTTAAGGCCCCTTTACACTGAGGCGCTTGTAAACTGCCACTAAGGTGCGTTTTTTTTTCGCCATCCTGCCAGCGCACTGCCCCAGTGTGAAAGCATTCATTGATTTTAATGAAAAAAGGTTTTCATGAGCTTTTCGGGCGCTTTTTTTAGTGTTAAAGCGCCCGAAAAGCGCCTCAGTGTGAAAGGGGTCTAACTGCAGGTCAGAAGGAGGTCAACTGCAGGTGAAATGCACATTTTCAGTGAATTCTTAATGGTCTCAGAAGAGTCTCAAACTGATCTTAAACACAAGCAAGAATGCACTTCAAAACAAGCTGCATTTCGCTATCATCCAAATTGGAAGCAAGGATGACAGCCCTTTATCTAGCACCTTTTTAAAAGCAGGTTGTTGGTGACAGCTGACATATTTTTTGTCCTGATAAGTTCCCCTTTAAGTGGAGCAGGGGCTGTATGGGCTCAGAGAACAAGAGTGGATTTGGGTCTGTTTCCACCAGTGAACAGTTTTGTCATTCGCTATGGTGGTGGGTCAATGTGCTTTTTCACCCAAACCTTACAGGTGAGGCTAGTTGTTACTGATGCACTTATAGTAAGCTATCCTAAGAGCCCTTGCACACTGGGGCGGTTTGCAGGCGCTATTGCGCTAATAATAGCGCCTGCAAACCGCCCCGAAAGTGCCGCTGCTGTCATCCCAGTGTGAAAGCCCCGAGGGCTTGCACACTGGAGCGATGCGCTGGCAGGACGGTAAAAAAAGTCCTGCCAGCAGCATCTTCGGAGCGGTGAAGGAGCGGTGTGTATACCGCTCCTTTACCGCTCCTGCCCATTGAAATCAATGGGACGGCGCGGCTATATCGCCGGCAATGCGCCTCTGCAGAGGCGCTTTGCGGTGGTATTTAACCCTTTCTTGGCCGCTAGCGGGGGGTAAAACCGCCCCGCTAGCGGCCGCATACCGACGGTAAAACGCCGCTAATAATAGGGGCGTTTTACCGCCGACGCCGCCCCAGTGTGCAAGGGCTCTTAGATTTTAGTGTTTGTAAAATTAGTTTTAAGGCCCATTTAAATAAACAGCTGCTTGCAAAAATCATGCGATTCTTGCATGATTTGCATGATTCGCACTACCTTCATGCATACATTGTATGTGAAGCGCTGCGGCCAGCATTGGTGCAGCCAGATTTGTACTATGCAAATCAATGGCCAGGGCCATTGGGAGTACATGCAATTAGGGGTTCTAACCCATCCTGGGCACTTTGTATGGAGCCATAACACAGTGGGCTGCTTGGTCCGAATATAGCATTTAGCTGCATCTGATCACAGCAGCCTTTTGGGTCAATGAAAATACAACCAGAACATTTTTTTTTATGATGAAGTTTAGAACCACTGTGAGGCTTTTATTGTTGTCTGTGTTGCCCATTAGGTAGTTTTCACCTCTGTCCCAGTGACAGCAATGCCCTGGGAATCCATTCCTCTAAGTATAGATCTGGACAACAACAAAAACCCCCAAAAATGGTCAATATCCAACAAAAATAAAAAACTGAGTTTATTCCATTTTAAACATGAAATTTAGAATTAGGGGTGGTGAACAGGAGTGCAAGAAAATGAAAATATAAACTTGCCTGTGAGCTGTAATTTAATACTCTGCTCAACAAAAGATTTTTTCAATACCGTAAATAAGTACCTGAGCTGTCTTGAAAAAAAAAAATCTGCTGGGTTGGAATTTCTGTATTCTAGTTTTAGATGCAAAAAAATAAATAAAAAATACAATGAGGTCTTTGTCCAAATGTCAAATGTCTGTGGTCAAACATACAAACTATAGCAGGAAACTACAGTGGTTAGCTGATTGCTACTCAGGACCTACAAGTTGCAAGTCTTTCCAGCAGCAAATCAAGTGATACTAATGCCGCATACAGACGATCGGACATTCCGACAACAAAATCCTGTGATGTTGGCTCAAACTTGTCTTGCATACACACAGTCACACAAATGTTGTCGGAAATTCCGAATGTCAAGAACGCGGCGACGTACAACACGTACGACGAGCCGAGAAAAAATGAATTTCAATAGCCAGTGCTTGATTCCAAGCATGCGTGGAATTTTGTGCATCGGAATTGTGTACACACGATCGGAATTTCCGACAACGGATTTTGTTGTCGGAAAATTTGAGAACCAGATCTCAAATTTTTGTTGTCAGAAATTTCGACAACAAATGTCCGATGGAGTCTACACACGGTCAGAATTTCCGACAACAAGCTCACATCGAACATTTGTTATGGGAAATTCCGACCGTGTGTACGCACCATAAAGCTTGGTACACACTACCTTTCTTTTTTTTTGTTTGTTTGCATCCCTGCAGGTTACACACAAAACTGCTGCTCCGGTCAGGGCCGCTGTACTAACCATGCAAGGTTAGTTCAGCGATCTCCCCCGCTGAGCTGTTGTGTTCTGACAGGGGGGCGGCCCCCCCCACCCCCTCCGGAACACCTCGATCAGCGCTCTCTGCCATTGGCTGAGAGCGCTAATCGGGAGTCGGCTGGCTGCTGTTTTTCCAGCATGCGCATCCAACATACACACGGGCGGCAGAATGTCGATCTTTTTTTTTTTTTTTTTTTTTTAACCCAGCCGTTGTCTCCTGAATTTCGACCCATGTACAGGGCTTAAGGCTCCATGCACACTAGCGTGTTTATATAAGCTTGAAAAAAAGGGCAGTAATAGTAGCATTTTAGTAGCTTTTCCGAACATTCACATTTTATTAGCGTCTTTACAGTACATGAAGAAGAAGAGGAAAAAAGAAAAAAAAAAGCTGTTATGAGCGTTTTAGTGGCATTTAGGAGCATTCAGCATTTTTTTTTTTCTGCTGGAAAAACGCTCCAAACAACTCGACAAAAACAATTTATTTCTGCTCCTGGACACTGAAGCTCAAAAAACGCTAATAGCCTAAAGTTGTGTGCATGGATACATAGGATAACACTATTTAGGCTCTAGGAGCAGAAAAAAAAATGCTAGGAGCTTAAAAAAACACTAGTGTGAATGGAACCTAAAAGTAAAAACTTGCTATGGGTGTACTCATGCAGGCTCGCTCCCGTAAGACCCCTTTCACACTGGGGCACTTTGCAGGCACTACAGCGCTAAAAATAGCGCCTGCAAAGTGCTCTGAAAGAGCCGCTGCTGTGTCTCCAATGTGAAAGCCCTGAGGGCTTTCACACTGGGGTGATGCGCTGGCAGGACGGTAAATAAAAGTCCTGCTAGCAGCATCTTTGGAGCGGTAAATGAGCGGTGTATACACCGCTCCCGCCCGTTGAAATCAATGGGGCAGCACGGCTATACCGCCCGCATAGCACTTCTGCAGCAGCGCTTTGCGGTGGTTTTAACCCTTTCTCAGCCGCTAGCATGAGGTAAAACCGCCCTGCTAGCGGCCGAATACTGCCACTAAAACGCCGGAAAAGCGGCCCTAAAAACAGCACCATCTTACCACCGACATTGCCCCAGTGTGAAAGGGGCCTAAAAGACACAGCGGTTGATTTACTGAAATTGGAGAGTGCAAAACCTGGTGCAGCTGTGCATGGCAGCCAATCAGCTTCTAACTTCAGCTTGTTGCCAAACAAACCTGGAAGCTGATTGGTTTCTATGCAGAGCTTGGCCCTGTTTCCCGCCCCCCTCTCACTGCTTGTGATTGACAGAAGTGGGAGCCAATGGCTCCCGCTGCTGTATCTGAGCCAGTGAGGAGGAAAAAAAAGCCAAGAGAGCAGCTGCTCTTGTGCACATCACTGGATTAATATTGGGCTCAGGTAAGTATAAGGGGGCTGGGGGGGAAGCTGCATACTAAAGGTGTCTCACCTTCATGCATAGAAAAATGAAGGTAAAAGCCTTCAGCCTTTAGAATCACTTTAAGCTGTAGGTTAGGCAACTATAAGGAAAACATATTTAGCACATTTTCTCTATACATCCACATTTCCCCTTTGTAAATCTTTACAGCTGTGCAGGTTGTAAGTTGGTTTATTGTGAAGTTTAGTGATATTTTCTGCTATGATTATCAACATTAAAAAAATTGGATGATTTTGCTGTCGCTCAGTCTGACCTGCTTGTGTGTTAGTGATCACTGATGTGTCACTCTTTGACTAGGTGTGTCTTCTCTCTTCCCTTGTGCTGGCCGCAGAGACGTAGTCCGGTAAGCCGAGACCTTTTCACTTTTCTTGGGCGATGATGACTACTGTTGTATGAGTTCATTTTTGACATTTTTTTTTTCAACAGGTTGAATGTTTTTATGTAGTATGTAAATTTGACATCATTGGTACTTGTGCCTTCACAGACTCTTGAAACCCAACTGAGCTTTCAGTTGAAATCGGCCAAATTCATTCTAGGTGCATGGAAACAAAAAGTGTTGACAGTCTTAAGCCTGGCCCATACATGAATCGAAATGGGGCCGGTTCAGCAAGGACCAGATGAATTTCAATCGATGTGTGGCCACTGTGGTTGTACAGGAATCGATCTGGTTAACCTCCCTGTCTGTATATTTCCACTCGATCAGCAGGCAATAGACTGCAGTGCTGATCTGTGTATTCTGATGGCGGTGGAGTAGCCCTGCTGTCAGAATACAATGACGCTGTGGGGAGGTATCTCCCATCCACGTCCTATGTGTGGATGGGGGAATCCGGTCACTGTTTTTCGTTCAACACCCTGGTTGAATGAAAAAAAACTGACCCATGTATGGTCAGCTTTACAGTTGGTTTACTTTAGAAAGCAAAAAATAAAAATTGGACGGGACTTTGGAGGCACCAAAGGGCACTTTGAATTTGAACAATAGTTATGTATTAAAAGAATTTTATTGATACAAACGTATTAAAGTTCATATGGAGTTGAAGCATGATGCATACAACAAAGTAAGCAATACATGTCAAATTGGAGAATTGTGCTTGATCTCATTCCTCAAAATACTACTGCAACACAAATGCCCCTACGCGTTTCAACTGAAACAGTCTTCTTCAGGGAGTTCTTTTTTTGAGGAGTGTATTGAATGGACACTAAAAGACAAATGTCGATCAAACAAATTTTGCAAAATCATGTTCTAATATGTGCATCATACATTGAGAATATGAGTATATCTTGCGCAATATACATGGAAGCATCATATATGGACACCAGTTCCAGCTCCAAGAGAATCCGAGAATCAAGAGGCTACCTAATGTATATATAATATCTCATATATAACAGCACCCCTGTAAGGGGGCCACGGAACCCAAAATTGGTAGAAAGTTGCACATTGGCCTCTGCCCTACTTTAGAAAGCAGCCACAGCCGGCCCCCTGCCAGCATGTTGCAGAGGAGGACCCTTGCTCTCTGTGTGAAAGCAGTGGTCTTTCTGCAATAGGGATGAGCTTAGGCATTAACTGAACTCGGCTCTAGTCAAATTCTTTCCCCGCAGCCTACCGCATTGTTTATGTCAGCTGCAGGGAGGGAATGACCTGGAGTTGTGACATGAACTGTGCTGAGTCTTGGAACACTACGGTTGGCAAAGCATATGTCCCCTGCTAATCAGAGGAATCTAGCTCTGACTTGGCAGAGGTTACGCTAGACTTCTATAGAGAGTCCACTGCTTATACACACACAGAGCAATGGTCCTTCCCTGCAACATGTTGGCAGGGGACAGGCTTTTCTATTCAAGCTGTGTCTGCTTTCTAATAAAAATGAATGAATAAGACATTGCACATGTTTAGTTTTGATTGTCCTGAAGTTCATTCATGCTTTAAAAATGTAGACCTTAGGGCTAGTTTACAATTGCTTGCAAACAAGGCTTTCGGACATGCTTTGCTAAAGCTCTCTGAACGCCAGGCAAAGCTCCTGTCACTAAATAAAATGATTAGCTTACAGTCCTGTTTACACCTGCTTTTGCTTGGGGCTTCGATGGGGCTTCAATGAGCCTTTGGTGAGGCTTCGCGAGGCTTCAATGAGACTTTGTGGGGCTTCAAGCAAGCTTTGCCATAGACTTCTATGGAGGCTTTGAAGACACTTTGAAGCAACACTAAAGCTACATGGGGTATAATTTTTGAAGCAAAGTCGAAGCAAAGCAAAAGCAAGGTGTAAACAGGACTGTAAGCTAACCATTTCATTTAGTGACAGGAGCTTTGACTGGCGTTCAGAGAGCTTTAACAAAGCCTGTCCGAAGCCTTGTTTTAAAGAAAGTGTAAACTAGTCATTAATGTTTGTTGAAGCCAAAGCAAGTGTAAATGAGCCCTTAAGGTTTCTTACCACAGGGATTTATAATTACTATTAATACATTTTGTGTTTATGACAGTTGATTATTTTCTTTAACTATTATAGGCACCTTATAGTGCCTGTCTTCTCAATGTGGCCAGGGAGCCCCCAAATTTTGAATGCCCTTTGGACAAAAGCCTTGAATTCTCTTCCTTTGAAGTTTTGTCCACTAGCTAATGAGACTTTATTGGCCTTTAAATGTTGCGGTAGGGAGCTCCAATTAACAGGAGTCCAGATTCATAGTGAAGAAGCCAGATGATTAAAGTAAAAAAAGCAAAAGTTTAGTTATCATTGCAGGCTTGAATCAGTTTAAGCATGAATAACAAAATGTTAAGTCTAGTCCATTACCTTACTTGCCAATTTAGGACCAGCACAAACATTTTATAAGGGTTCTGCCTCCAGTTAAAGCTGTAGGTGTCTGCAGGAACAAAAGGAGTAGGCTGCTGCAAAATAGTGATCTTCCACTATGTGATATTTATTTTTCTGATTCCCATTTATGTTGAAAAATGACCTATTACCTGTGAATTTTGAAGGCTTTGTACAGCCCCAGTTCCAAAAAAGTTGGGACGCTGTGTAAAATCTACATATAATCAGAAGGAAATGATTTGTAAATCATAGAAACCCGTATTTTATTCACAATAGAAAACGTAGCCAATGTTTAAACTAAGAAAATTGACCATTTAAAAATAAAATAAAAATTGTGGTCCTGATGAAATGAATGGCAAGAAAAAGTTGGGGTCCTCTTCTTTTAACAACACACTGCAAACGTCTGGGAACTGAGGAGAACCGTTCCTGGAGTTTTGGGAGAGGGATGTTGTCCCATTTGAAGAAAGAAGATTGGACGTCTGCACACCCATATAATGCAGATAAAAGTGTCTTTATTCAAAAAAAATCATCAATAAAAACAGGCACAAGGAATATTGGCAGAGGAAAAAAAAGGGAATGTTGTCCCATTCTTGCCTTATATATGATTCTAACTGCTCTACAGTCCTGGGTCTTCTTTGTCGTATTTTTGTTTTTAGATGCACCAAATATTTTCAATTAGTGAAAGGTCTGGACTGCAGGCAGGCCAGTTAAGCATCCAGACTCTTCTACTATGAAGCCATGCTGTTGTCATAGATGCAGTATGCAGTTTAGCATTGTCCGGCTGTACACACAAGCATAGCTACATAGTCATAAAAAATGTTCCCATCAAATGACATTTCATGTATATCTAAACACTTCTCTGTTTCTATAGTGTTTTTGTTGCCTACAGCTTCCAGTCAGATTTACTAATACTGTCTCAGTCGTAGTCCAAACACAGTTAGTAAGATGTCTTGCAGTTGGACAAATTTCCTCCATACTCCGCTAAGGTGTTAGCGATTTTATGTACGGTGACGTTCTAGTTCCTCTTCTTTTATAGAAGCAGCAGACTGGAAATCGCTTCTTGTAATAATAGGAATGTCTGAGCGCCCCCTAGGAAAGACGCAAACAACGAGAGAGTCTTTGGAGAGAGTTCCTCTCACTTCTATTGAGTCAGGACCTGAAGGGAAATCTCCCCAAAAGGACACAGATAGCAAAAAGAAAATTCTGATGGGTTTTATTGATTTATCCCAACTCGATCCACAACTAAGAAAAACAGTTTTGGCTTTAAATACACTTTTAATTTTTTACAGGACTTTAATTTTGCCCACAGCGAGCAGTTCAGACAGCTGAACATATAAAACTAATTTAATTTACCTGTGCTTCACAGCCACTGTGTAATTTTTAATATGATTCATTTTCCACTGGCTGTGACCAGTAAGGATGGAGTGCTTTATACACACTAAGCCCGGGTTCACACCACAACGGGCTGCGGATCGCACAGGAGCGCTGTGCATCCCTGTTCACCGTTTCAGGGACGAATCAGGGCCGATTCTATGCCTGAATTCGGCCCTGAAACGCAGCCAAAGACGCACAGCGTTTTTGTGCAGTGCGCACCGCAGCCGCCCCGGAGATATGTGAACTGGCTCCATAGGGAGCCAGTCACATTCTCCTGCTATGCGAATTAGAGGTGCGGAAACGCACCTCTAATTCGCATAGGTGTGAACCCGGGCTAAATGTTGGAAGAAATGCTCTACAGCAGGGTTTCTCAACCAGGGTTCCTCCCGAGGTTGCTAGGGGTTCCTTGATCAATGAGCAATTTCTGCCTCTCAGATACGTTCCCTCTGACATCATTGATCTTTTTAGCCATCTGTAAGGAGGTAATTCTTCCCAATAACCACAAGTGTAAGGAGCATTCTTCCCACTGACCATCACACCAATACAGGGGTGCTCAACCTGTAGCCCTCAACCACAAACCAGGGAAGCGCACATCTATTATATCCTGCAGGTTTGCACATTCTAAAAGCGCACCAAAAATCCTGAATGCAGGATTTTTGGTGCAAGATATAATAGAAGTCTATGGCAAAGCGCAGCTAACCTGCAAAAAAAACTGCAGGTGCACTGCACGCTGCGGTGCGGGTAAACTGCAGGGCATCAGTGTGAAAGCAGCCTTATAGGGGGCTCAGAACAGTGTGACCACTTTCACGCTAAGGTGTTTTACAGGCGTTTTTGCAAAAGCGCCTGTACACTGCCTCTTCTGCAGCCCCAGTGTGAAAGCCCGAGTGCTTTCATACTGGAGCGGTGCGTTTGCAGGACAGAAAAAAAGTCCTGCAATCAGCATCTTTGGGGTAGTGTGGGAGCGGTGAATACACCGCTCCCGCACTACCTCTGTCATTGAAATCAATGGCTAGCGTTGCTGAAGCGCCTGCAAAGCGATTCGGTAGCAGCGCTTTTAATCCTTTTTCGGCCGCTTTACCGTTAGTGTGGCCAGCGCCTCAGTGTGAAAGTGGCCGAAGGGCTTATTTACATTTGCGGTTTGGGGGGCAGTAAAACCCCATAGTTGAGAAATGTTTTTAGCACGTACCCCCAGCCACTGGTGTAGCGTCAGGGGTCGCAATGGTGACCATGCCCTGTGCTTCAGGGGGCCGATGCGGCCTCCCTATCACATTCTGTTTTACACATGGACAGGAGGAGCAGCGGGGGTGACATATGTAGGGACCGATGCTCTGCATTTTCCTGCTGCAGCCGCTTGGAGCCGGCTTCTCCTCCTCTCCCTCCCGCTGCAATTCCTCGGCTGCAGGAGGAAAATGTTCATTATGCTATTCAAAATAAAAAATTACAATTTCTGAACCATTTAATTTCATTGTGGCTCGCGACCGGTTACCAAATTACTTAAAGCAGTAGTAAACTGCATAAGAAAACAAATTGATTATGCATCACATACTAGCACATCATTAATAGACTTACCTAAAAACGAAGCCCTCCAGTGGCGCAGTGTCACAGCTGAAGGTGCTTCCATCTTCACCCGATCTCCTCTCTGGGTTCGCCAGCTTCGGCTTCGATGGATGAGGTCACTGCACACGGGAGTCTCTGTTTATGGCATGTCTCTGCTGGAACGGCACGGGTATGCCGTTCCTTCAGAGCGCATGCACTAGTGAAGGCACTGGCTGCACGTTTAGGAGATATTTACTGTACCTATAAGTGATCCTTATTATAGACTTACCACGTGATGTGGGGGAACCCGGTAAGCTTTCTTCTTTTTGATTCTCTCAGTGAACTATATGACATAGAAGGGAAAATCTGATTGCTTGATAAGGACGACATCATCCTTCCCTTGCGCTTTGGAACCTCTAGAGTCCCCCTTGTGTTCCTGATCTGCTTGTGTGTCCTGCTTTGGCAGGCTGTAAAATCTGAAGGGAGCCATGCAGCATTTATGAGCGCTGTTCTCCTCCGAGCCGCTCAGTAGAACTAGTAGACAGCTGAGTGTCAGGGATTCTGAGGACACAAGGGGATCAGTGTAAAACCTACTTAAATAAGGCCGTATGTCAAGACTTGGCATTAGAAAAGTGATAGGCTCTCTAAGTTTTTGATGGACTATTATTTTTAGCTATGGTAAAGGAAACGTGTCGTGAATGACATATGTTGATGACCTCTCCTAAAAATGTTAGTCTGCCTATATGTGCAGCTGATTCTATAGCCTCCCAAGACCTCCTGCTCTCTAGATCCCTCATCACCTCCTCCCATATTCGACTCCAGGACTTCTCCCGAACCTCTGGAATACCCTACCCCAATCTATCAGACTATCTCCAAATCTATCTATTTTTAGGCGATCCCTAAAAACGTCTCTCTTCGGAGAAGCCTACCCTGCCTCCACCTAACAACTGTTCTTTTATTTTCTTCATCCCCCACAGTTATTCCCCTTTCGTATCACTTGACCCTCCCTCCTAGATTGTAAGCTCTAATGAGCAGGGCCCTCTGATTCTTCCTGTATTGAATTGTATTGTAATTGTAATGTCTGCCCTCATGTTTTAAAGCGCTGTGCAAACTGTCGGCGCTGTATAAATCTTGTATAATAATAATAATACTTTGAACCACTAACCTGGAGGAGAGGAGCAGGACACAGATTTTCACGGGTTACCAACACGTGGACAAAGTCTATACTTGAGCCCAATTGGCCTGTATTCGGCAGATCACTATAAAGATGGGAATCCCCCAGGTCAGGACATTCACCCAAGTTTAGAAATCCAAGTACACTATATTGTCAAAAGTATTGGCCCACCCTTTGCAGCTATAACAGCTTCAACTCTTCTGGGAAGGCTGTCCACAAGGTTTAGGAGTGTGTCTATGGAAATGTGTGACCATTCTTCCAGAATAGCATTTGTGAGGTCAGGCATTGATGTGGATGGGAAGACCTGGCTCGCAGTCTTCGCTCGAATTCATCCCAAAGGTGTTCTATTGGGTTGACTGTGCAGGCCAGTCAAGTTCCTCCACCCCAAACTTGCTCAACCATGTTTTTATGGACCTTGCTTTGTGCACTGGTTCGCAGTCATGTTGGAACGGGAAGAGGCAAACCCCAAACTGTTCCTACAAAGTTGGGAGCATGAAATTGTCCAAAATGTCTTGGTATGCTGATGCTTTAAGAGTCCCCTTCACTGGAACTAAGGGGCCAAGCCCAACCCCTGAAAAACAACCCCATACCATAATCCCCCCTCCACCAAGTGATTTGGATCAGTGCACAAAGCAAGGTCCATAAAGACATGGATGAGCGAGTTTGGGGTTAAGGAACTTGATTGACCTACACAGAGTCCTGACCTCAACCCAATAGAACACCTTTGGGATGAATTGGTGCAGAGACTGCGAGCCAGGCCTTCTCGTCCAACATCAGTTCGCCATCACCGCCATAGACACACTCCTAAACCTTGTGGACGGCCTTCCCAGAAGAGTTGAAGCTGTTATAGCTGCAAAGGGTGGGCCAACTCAATATTGAACCCTACGGACCAAGACTGGGATGCCATTAAAGTTCATATGTGTGTAAAGGCAGGTGTCCCAATACTTTTGACAATACAGTGTATATAAAACTCCCAACCAAGGCAATACCCCATTGACAAATGGTGTATAATAGGTCAAAGAGCGCCGAAAGAGAGGATATTCTAAACAATAGTCAGTGCTGGTGTTCACAGTACAAATAGAATAGGATGGCTGTTTTTTTATTATCACAGGTACTTGTATAGCGCTGTAAATTTATGCAGTGCTTCCCATATATACTGTACATTCACATCAGTCCCTACCCTCAAGGAGCTTATAATCCAAGGCACATTCACATACTAGGGCCAATTTAAACAAGATCCAATTAACCTACCAGCATGTCTTAGAAGTGTGGGAGGAAATTAGAGTACCCAAAGGAACCCGCACAGGGAGAACATGCAAACATCAGTCAGGTGGTGTGGTGGTTCAGAATCAAACCTGTGATCCTAGTGCTGCCAGGTGGAAATGCCAACCACTTGGCCATTGTGCTGCCCAGTTTCTACTGTGAACATAAGCACAGCACTGACTGTTTCTTTATTACATCCTCCGCCTGCAGATGGCCAGTCTTAAGAGTACTTTTGAATCCATTTAACATTCTGCCATTTCGCCCAGCCCTGATGGAGGATTGTGCGGCACTTGAAACGCGTTGGGATGCTCTCTGCCCTGCGTATAGTAACCAGTTGAACAATAAAGACTTTGAACTCCTAAGGATTTTTTTTCATTTGGCGTTCTCTGACTTATTATACTTGGATTTTAAATTAGGTCAGGGGTTAGTGTTTCTTTCCATTGGGCGATTGGTTCTTCCAATGAAATGGCTTCCTTTGCTGTTTTTTTGCTGTAGGTTTTCATATTGTTACATCTTTGTCTATAAGCTTCGTAGTTTTAAAAATTCTATTATATCTAAATCTGCCAAAAAATCGTTACTCCGAGTGCCCACTTTTTGTGGGTATAATATGGTAAGAGTTCTTGTTCAGTAACATTCTTGTCTGCTTTCTAACCGTATTATAACAATATGCTCTGTGCTTGTTTTCCAGGCTAATCTCACAAACTGTTTGCTGCCACTGTTATATATTAATTAATACAGGGCTGGACAAATGAAATCAGGATTCAGGGGAAGATTGTTACAGCTGGGGAGCCAATGGGCAAATGGATAGTCCGGAAGGTGCTTTTTTTTTTTTTTTTTTTTTACACTATATCTGCCCAGTGTTCTGGATTTGCAGGGACAGTAGCACGTTCCTAAAATCTATTCTTTTAAACGTCCTTAGACAACTGTAACATAAATTACCAGAGGTTAGATAATTGTTTCTGTCAAGTGAATATAATAAAAGCATCCTAATCTCCTAATATTCACAACAAAAAAACTGTAGAAATTCCTGTATAAAAAAAATTGCAAGCAGCGGCAGCCCGTCCATTAGGGGCACCCGGCCCCCTCTATCCACACCACCCGCTATATGTATAATAGATAGATTCATGCATGGCATGAATCTATCCACGGCATCCGCAGCCAACCCCTATTCATGTGTCCAGCCCCTTTCAAGACACCAGGCGCCTGAATTACAGCGGGCTCTAATAGGCTTCAAAATAGGGTGGGCTCGTGGAGCAGAGTGGGTGTGAGACCTGTTTTCCGATTGGCCAAAAAGAGAAGACTCCCGATTGGCCACCGAGTAGGAGGGAGGAAACTAAGGCCGCCGCCGGCGTGATGACCCATAGAGAGCAGGGGAACGGGGGGGCGCTGACGTGATGACCCGTTGAGAGCAGGGGAATGGGAGGCTGCCGATGTGATGACCCGTTGAGAGCAGGGGAACGGGAGGCCGCCGATGTGATGACCCGTTGAGAGCAGGGGAACGGGAGGCCGCCGATGTGATGACCCGTTGAGAGCAGGGGAATGGGAGGCTGCCGATGTGATGACCTGTTGAGAGCAGGGGAACGGGAGGCCGCCGATGTGATGACCCGTTGAGAGCAGGGGAATTGGAGGCTGCCGCCGTGATGACCCGTTGAGAGCAGGGGGAACGGGAGGCCGCCGATGTGATGACCCATTGAGAGCAGGGGAATGGGAGGCTGCCGCCGTGATGACCCGTTGAGAGCAGGGGGAATGGGAGGCTGCCGATGTGATTACCCGTTGAGAGCAGGAGAATGGGAGGCTGCCGATGTGATGACCCGTTGAGAGCAGGGGAACGGGAGGCCGCCGATGTGATGACCCGTTGAGAGCAGGGGAATGGGAGGCTGCCGCCGTGATGACCCGTTGAGAGCAGGGGGAACGGGAGGCCGCCGATGTGATGACCCGTTGAGAGCAGGGGAATGGGAGGCTGCCGCCGTGATGACCCGTTGAGAGCAGGGGGAACGGGAGGCCGCCGATGTGATGACCCGTTGAGAGCAGGGGAATGGGAGGCTGCCGCCGTGATGCCATGAGGGCCCTTAATTGGGCACTTCCTGTTATAGAGTGACGATGCTCTCTACCTGTCTATCATTTGTGCTCCTGCGTTGTCACATGGGCTTTCAGTGGGTT